>NC_068317.1:22243595-22551650 GCF_025860055.1 Xyrauchen texanus
GGTGTCCATCATGGTCCCTGTAGTGAAAAGGCATACTGTAAGTCAATGACAGGTGTGATGAAGTAATTTAAAATGATATGCACAATATTTTAATTGATTTGCCATTTTAGTTAAAGCAGTAGATCGCACGAAAATGAAAATTCTCTCATTATTCATTTTAGGTTCAAGGTGAAATTGTCTTGCAGGGACATGCACAGACATTTTCAGACATTTCACTTTTAAAAATTGAAGAGCATATGTACTTATAAGAGCCCATTATTATCCCGTTTGTTACCTAATTTCAAACATAATTTTAAAAGAACATACATATTACACAAGATGAATGGCTCCTCATTACCAAGGTTATGTCAGTGTAGCTAGTCTTACATAATAGTAATAAAAATAACAAATGATAGTATTTATGAAAAAATAAACACTAGCTGAAACACATCTTGAAACTTTAACTACAACTGCCCCTTTTGATATAAAATGAGGTCTAATAGATTCTACCTTAAGATTATTTACATAAGAAACTATAAAAGTTACTCATGTAAAATCGCGAAACAATTTTGTAAAGGTGATGATGGGTGATGATTTTTGAGTGAACAGCACAGTGTTACTCTTTTCCTCCTCAATGCTGTTTGGCATGTCAGGGCTGCTACAGTTTGAGAGGTTCAACTTAACTTCCTCTGCAACGCTTTAAACTAGAAAAGGCTCACTAGAATTGAAATTGGTCACATCAGATTTTAGGTCTCCTCTCCGAAATATCGAGGGAAGCCTGGTTGTTGCACACGTGCATCAAAGAGCAGATCAGATCATGATCGTGAGCTGGTTCCGTTACACTTGTGCGAAAGTGCAGATGAGAAGCCTTTAGCTGATTACAAGTTTATCATTAAATCTGCCTTGGCAGGCCTAAATAGGCTATCACTTGGGCGACCGCCGAAATATCTTCAATGGGAGAACCATGGCATTGTTCTTTCTCTGCTGTCCGCGACCCAGTACGAATAGACCTGCTACACACCAGTTGAGAAACACTGCTTTAACTCACACGCACACTCAATTATGTCAGACCCCCTAGCATGTGCAGGTGAGATTCTCTGTCGGGATGCATTTTTTTCTCAAAACCGTAGATAAGCAAATGTACATGGTATAATAACCTTCAATTTTCATACCATGGTATACTTGAAACCGGTAATAGCTGCAACCCTACTTTAGACAGAGTATAGTCTACTGATTAACAAGTTGTTTTTAGCATTGACCGGACAAATGACAATCAACTTTTCTGATGCGTGGTATGACAAATTAAAACCCATGACATTACTACTTCTTTCAATGTAACAGATTCTCACTTTTTTTTTTTTTCTTTTTCTCTTCCTCTAGCTTTCCTTTCCTTTCAATATGCCCAGATGGGTAAATTAGCTTCATGGTCCATCATTTAATTGCGCTAAAAACATTTTTTGTATATCATATTGTTTGAGCTCTGTAGGCCTTTATGATGTGAGTAAATGGGTGCCATCAGGCTTCTGGCTATATTTGATGTTCCAAAAGGCACACACTATTCAAAAGTTTTGGGTCATTTAACTGAAAATTTTCTCATGAGCTTAAAAACCTTTTGGTCTGAAGGTGTATGCTTAAATGTTTTAAATTAGTTTTGTAGACAAAACTATAATAGTGCAAACATATTAAATCATTTCATTACAAAACTATAATTGTATTTAATTATTATTTTTTTAAAATAGACGACTTGGAATAATAAAGATAAGCAGCCAGCAAGTGCCCAGCATATTGATGGGAACTCCATCAAAACTGGTTAAAAAGCATCCCGGGATGATACCTCAAGAAGATGGTTGAGAAAATGTCAAGAGTACATTTCGCAAATTCTAGGCAAAGGGTGAATACTTTGATGATGATAAAATATAACACAGTTTGTATTCATTTTGGATTCTTTATTTTTTTTTTGTCACAACATAATTCCCATAATTCCTTTTGTTATTCCATAGTTTTGATGACTTCACTATTACTGTAAAATGGGAATAAGTTTTAATAATAATACGTTTTATTTATATAAAACTCAAGAACACTTTACACTCCATATATATTTAACAGAAGTTACAATCTTACAAAATAATAATAATAATAAAGAATGAGTAAGTGACCCCAAACTTTTGAACGGCAGTGTATTCAGGCAGCATTAAAGTAAAATTGACTCCAGTTGACCGGTTAATGTTTTCTGTAGCAAATCGATAGGTTGGTGTAAGAAACAACTTGATAACTTTATTAACTTTAAAATAAAATCGCTTCCTGCCAGCAGTTGACGCATCAATGATGTAAGCGCTATGGCGCGTTCACGGTAGAAGTCAGAAGCGCGCGCTTTGTATATAGAGCAGGGGTCGGGAACCTTTTTTCACTAAGGAGCCAATTTTTAAATTTTGGTTGATGCATTTTTTAGAAAGAGTCAAACCACAAAAGAATAATTTACTATTTTCAAAAACAATGTTTTTCAATAAAATAAAATGTTTATATTGCCCATATACTCAAAAACAAACAAATATGCAAATATTAATAGGTAACACATTGCAATGTGGAATTGAGTACGTGTTTGTGCGGGTCTCCATAAAATTACTTCATTTTACTTCATGAAACATGTATCTTCCCTTTTGGCCTGGGCAATATGTAAAAAAAATGTTTAATGATAATCGCATTTAAAATATCAATATCCAATTATATGGTCAATCTCCACGATCTGTGAATACTTTTTGCTTTATTGATTTTTTTTTAAAAATGTAATTAATTTATTTAAACTAAAAAAACTTGAACAAAAAGACATTTCTAAATTCAAATGGCACTTTGAACGAAACGAAAAAGCAATACAAATAACAAAGTGATAAAACAAATCTTATATATAACCACCTCCCCAAACCCAAACATTTACCTTCTCCAAACATTTGCCATCACACAAGTATCAGTATGCGGCAACAGGTGAAAATGACTAGCATAGAACTTAAGAACTAAAGACAATAATAAATGTAAAGATAATAATAATAATCATCATAACAAATAAGCCTAAAATATTCTTGTGTTCCCAAAAAATGTGTTTGAATTCCGTTTTGCTAATACAGTTAATGCTGTCTAAAGAAAAGAAACTCAATTTTAGGTTGAAGGTGAACGTGTCTTGTATTACCTTATCATTTAATCGCTTTCGTCTTTGTTTATTTAATACAGATGTATATATTACTGAACCTACAGATTTGTGTTCACAAGTGTAAGAGCGAACTAAACTCGCAGTACCTCACGAGATGATCAGAGATCATATGCAGCATTCTCATAGATTACATTATACTTGCAAACAGTTTTCAGTTGAATGAAACAGAGAAAAAGACGTCAATGCTCGTGTCTGATTCACTGTTTGTTCAGAGGCATGTAACAGGACCCTGTCTAGTGGAGCAAGCACATGTAAAGAGTTATCACTCCTTTTTCTTTATTTCATTCGACTGAAAACTGTTTGCACAAATAATATAATCTATGAGAATGCTGCACGTGATCTCCGATCTTACACATCGTGAACGCTATATATATATATATTCCTGTTTGCGCACAGTTTCCCTGTCAAACAAATATATTTATTGAATAAAAAATCGAAATATCAGGTCGGAAGATGAGACTTTGTTGATTTCCGATGCCCTCCCTCTCTCTCTCCCCACATCTGCGTGCAACAGTGCAGCACACATCAGCACATCAGACACACAGACAGGCAGGCAGCAGCCCCTCCCAGCTCCTACAGTTGTGTTTTTCTTGGCTTGTGTGGAGGTGAGTGATGATGAACAAAAGACTAAGCTACCAGTGTCTCGACATTACATCTAATTAGCCAAAAGCCAAATATAGTTAACTTGTGTCTTGCTAACATGCATGTCTCATGAGCTACTTGCTAATGTAATAAGTTAGTTAAAGTTTAGTTAAGGCAATAAATCATGGCCATACAGGCTAATGTAGTGTACTTAATGGAGACACTACAGGCAAATTCAGTCAAAGTTGTCTAATAACGTCATCACAATTGCCACATTGATATGCAAATTAGGCATGAACTAATTAAAATGCGCTAATTTGCATACATGGAATAGTTAAGTTTTCCAATAACACCAAAATAATTAAAATGATTTCTTGCCTTGTGCAAAAGAAACAAATTATCAGTGAAACTATGTCCCTCGCTTTGGTGCAGTCATTTATTCTAAATATATACTTGAAACTAGTAGCATAGAAAACATGCACATTGTGGTATAGTTTCCTTTGCTGCTGCCTGCTCTTGTGATAAACCTAGTGACTACTAAAGAAGACCATGATCTCTGTGTGAACTGACTATTTTGTAGAAAGCTGTTGAGTACGAAACAATTGCGTGAGTGTGAGGAAATTCAAATAAATTCAGAGTTGTGTTAATATATTTAACGTTTTGTTTAAAAAAAACTATTTTTAAAATACATAATTATGAGAAGTGCCCTTTTTTTCCCACTTAAGCCCATGACCCTGAAAATGTCTGCGCATGTCCCTGCAAGACACATTCACCTTGAACCTAAAATGTTGTTATATTTTCTTTTCTTTAGGCAACATAAACTGTTACCAAAATGCAATACATATTCACAGTACCACCGCTCCCTACAAGTAGACTATGCAGTCTGCGTAGGGCACCAACTCCCTAGGGCACTGGCTTACTCACATTATACGTTATTCAAGGACCCGAAAGCAGTTGCGGAATACAGATGATCGCTTCACGCTCATATCACGCAAAATACCTCAAAAGGCAATAATAACTTTTGGAATTATTTTATTGAAATAGTAAAGATAAATATGCTGTTGTATGATCTATTAAGAACAAAGTGTCTGAAACATTCTTTGTTACAAGAATAAAATGGTGTTCTTTTATTAACCATGAGACAATCTCTTCTTATCTATGTGAGCTGTAATAAGCTCTCAGTAGATGACGGTAATTCACTATTTTAGTTTGTGATCTGCCATTACAAAAGAAGAAGAGGACGCTGCCAGATCATCTGAAGTTAAGGAAGGCTGTTAGTTATAATCTGACCAATATGATGTAGCATTTGGACATGAACAAAGTTACTTAAAAGGACTGGAAAAGTTACACTGTTTTAAAAGCAGCTGAGCTACTGTCAAGCTACTGAAAAATGTAGTTAAGCTAGTGGTGTCGCTACATGTAGTTAGCTACTCCCCAACAGTGCAAATTACATTTTACAGCCTGTATTCTGTAATCTGTAGTGAAATACATTTCAAAAGTAACTCTCCCAACCCTGGTCATGGCAATGAAGTTGTAAAATGGATATAATTTTACACACAAAATTTAAGTCATTTTAACACATATTTTCAAGTCTTTAACAGTATTTACTTTAACGTTTACAGAATGGCCCTATTTACTTCCATTGTAAGTGACTCACTGTAACCCAGTATTATTAAGAAATGTAACTTAATTTTTGTGGTAATTAACGTTATGCCACAAATTATGTCAGTTGAGCTTAACTTGTATTGAATACATTCCTTTAACTACAAGTTAACGTGAAGTAACAATGAGCAACAGCAATCTTTTACAGCATCTTGCTGAATGTTAAATTTCAACAAATGCAACTTTACATTTGAAAACTGTATTAGTACATATTAACATTGAACTAACATGAACTTACAATAATTGTATTTTTATAAATCACCAATAACTAAGATTAATACATGCTGTAAAATATATTACTTGTTAGTTTATAATGCCTAATGCATTTAATTATGTTAAAAGAACCTTACTGTAAAGTGTTACCAATCTTTGCTTCTGAGAGAATGCTATTATTTATTTGTGTTTGTTGCCTTCAATATATTGGCTTTAAGCTTTCTTTTTAACACAATGCATTCAATTCAGAACATTTGTAATCTTTAGCTAAATTAGTAGCCAAATGATACAGTTATAAGACAGATAAACTACATACCTTCCAAACAAAGCAGATGTCAAAGCTGACTGATCAGATGAGGAAGTTTAGTACATGTGTTTTTTGCATCTGGTCCACACTCATTCGGCAACCACTATTTTAGCAAATTGAGTGTGCAAAGAGACCAGGCAGCTGGGCGTTTCATGATTCACTCACTGTTGCACATTTAACACTTCAGTTTTGGTGGTCAACCTCAAACAGAATGCAAAGAATCACATTCCCATCTATAGGTTTTCAAACGAGATGATAATAATGCAAAATCAGAGCCATTTCTTTTCTCCTCAGCAGGGATTGTGGTATTAAAATATCTCCTTATTAGTCAGAACAGGTGTAGATTTAAACTGATAAGACAGCAAGGTTCGGGGGTTTCTGATTTTGTGCAATTTGTTTGACAGCTGAAGGGGAGGATGTGATGTCACATAAACTATTATTTGACTGTTTTTTGGCAGACACATTCTAATCAAAGCAACTTACACATAAAGTAAAATCCAGTAATACAGTTTATTATCAATAACAAGATTTTCTTTATATATTTTTTTTTTACCTTTATTTAACCAGGAAATAAAATGTCCTCTTTTACAAGAGGGTCTTGGCCAAGACAGGCAGAACACCCAGGTAAAACAAAAAACATTTAAACGTAAAACGAATAAATTAATTACATATACAAAATGTACACATATTAAGTCTACATGATGTTTTTATAACATTCCACACAGATTGTAATATATTCTTTTTAATATATTTGCACTACCATTTAACTAGTGGTACCAGTGTCAGAAATTATCAGTTTTATGTAGAGGTCAAATTTGCCCCAGTAATTCATTTTTAGGGGAATTTATATTTAGGGGATTTGTATATGACTGAACAAATCAACATCAAAAACAAATGTAGCTGTAAATAATACATGATTTTATAATCAACCTAATTAACACTGCTGGTATCCACCTTTTTCCTGACTTCTCCATGGGTGGTGCCATTGCGGTGAGAGACTTCCTCTCGGATGCTCCACTTCCGCTTAGTTGTTGTTATCAGCTTGACTAACGTTACTGGTGATGGTGAGCAGCTAAGGGTCTGGATAATGATGCGCTGTTATAGGGTGTTATAACAACTACAGGTGGCTTAAAAACTACTGGAAAATGAATGTCACAATGATAAGCCCCCACAAAACTGCCAATGCTGAAACATTCAAAGTCGAACCAGATTTAACATGAGAGGTTGCTTTAAACTAATTCTTTGTCACTTGTCACAACATTGACAGATACGTCCAAATACTGTCCGTCATTTTGGAAGATAAAAAATCTGAAAAGCACTTAAACCAAGCTTTTTTTGTTATTATTATTAATCATCTTTACAAGGTTCATATCTCATGTTGTGCTGTGAGTGAATGTGGTAGAGACAGAGTTGTTATCAGAAGAGCGTGTGAGAAGGCGGCACTTGTTAATGCAGAAATAATCCAAAGTTATGTGCCTCAAATCACAAAATGTTTAAATGGAACCTATTATGACCATACGTACCATTTTCATGGATGTTTCTTATTTTTTTGAACCTTAAAAAGTGACCAGTCAAGATTTCTAGATTCCCTAAATGTCCAAGATTTGGCTGTTTTCATATTGAACTGATTGTGTACTTATCTATTCAGGGATTGCCGTCGAAACTGAATGTCCACACGCGACCTTTAGTGAGCAATGGATTTACGTTAAGTAAACACAGACTGTCAACTCGCTTTTGACTGTTGTTAGTGATATTTCAGTGCTTGGTAATGGGAATAAGCTGCAAAGCGGAAGTCTGTAGCATCCGCATTGGAAGAACACGCTAAGCATAATGGGTAATTTCGCTGCCTGTGAAAAAGGTGGATACATTCTTACACTAAACTACTTAGAATATAACACAATTTAAAATATCTCAGAGATTTTTTCCCTAAGCCCTGGTTAATTCATGACCCTGAATTGTACATGTTTTAGAACTAACTGTCATGGTGCAGAATTTATGGTGCTTACAGTGATCAGGATTTAGGTCATTGTTTTCGATAATAATAGAAACTAGATTTTGTGCAGAACAAAATATGAACCTTAAACCGATTTTAATAAAAGTTCATAACACTCTGTATAATGTAAATGTTTATTGTAAATAAATAACTGTCAAAGAAAAATTAAATACATTTTATAAAACAGCATGTTTACCATAACACCATCTGTAAAATTAATCCAAGTTGAAATCAGCAGCTGACATGTCAGAGTAGTAACAATCCACACCTTTGTCATAAAACAGCAATACAGAACATACACGGAGTCATAAAGTATTTTCCCTTTACCGGTGTCTGTCTGTAAAACTAAAAAAAATTATTATATTTTTTTCACACAGCAGATGCAATCTCCTTCCCATTAAATACAAAGTCAGTAGTCTTGACTAATATTGATATTAAGAAACAGGAAGATGTCTTGGCCACACACTGAGCATCAGTCATATCTTTGTGCTTTAAAATGTTACCTTGTAAACTTTAGAAGGACAGTGTTTGGGTGGGGGATGCCCCCAGGTAAGCCATTCTTTTCCATCCAATGAGGATCCTCTTGGAGGTTAAGATATGGGTCATGACACTCAGCAACATTGAAAAGATGGTCATGGACATTATGATGACATCATTGGAATGGTCCCACACATGTGCAAACAAAAACTGAGCATCTATTTTTTAAATGATTATCAAACACCATTAAACAAGTACAAATATCAAACACCAGTACAAATGTATATCCTAGTGAACAGAATAGAAGTATAATTCATTGGTTAACCCACCTAGTACCTATGTCAAGTCAGCTTCCAAAATCTTTTACTAAGAAAATGAAGTGCTGGAGAAAAAGCAATAGAAAAAGTTAAATACAATTTCCTTTTTGTTTTTCATTATTAAAAAAAAATTAAATAAATCTGGAACTATAATCAAAGATTCAATATTTGCCATTATTAATTTGCCATGTTCTCTGTGCTGAGCTTATGCCGTTCCTCCCCCTCCACCACCTGCGAGAGTAAAGCCCCTGCCCCCTGTCTGAAGCGTCCGTCTGTAAAACAAAAGGGAGAGAGAAATCGGGTGAAAGTAAAAGTGGCCCCGCGCAAAGTGTGGCTTTAACTTGCCTGAATGCCTGCTGACACTGCTCCGTCCACTGGACCGGGTCTGGAGCTCCCTTTTTAGTGAGATCAGTCAGCGGGCTTGTGACGTCCAAATAATTGGGTACGAAGCCAGCCCCAGGAACTGTCTCATCCCCTTTTTGGTCTTCGTCAGCGGCGTAAATTGTATGCAGTCTGAGGATTCGGTCCATGAGACGCTGAAATGAAGCCGGAGCACCAAACAAACCGAATGGAAGTGTTACAAATTGGTGTAATCCAAACGGTGTGGAAAAGGCCTTTTTTTCACGGGAAATTGGTGACAAGGGGATCTGCCAATAATCCTTCGTCAAATCCAATGTTGAATAAAATCAAGCAGTGCCTAACCGATCGAGCAACTCATCAACGCGAGGCATTCGGTATGCGTCAAATTTCGACACCGCGTTGACTTTCCTATAATCCACATAGAACCGCACCGACCCGTCGCTCTTAGGCACTAGAACAACCATGCTGAACCAATCACTGTGGGATTCCTCTATTACCCCCCATATCGAGCATTGCATCTAATTCTCCCTGAACAATTTTCTTTTTATGCTCGGGCAATCGGTAGGGGCGGCTATGAACCACAACCCCCAGCTCGGTCTCAATATGTGTTGAATGAGGTTTGTACGACCCGGTAGAGGGGAGAACACATCTGAAAACTCCTGTTGCAACCTGGCAACCTCTGTGAGTTGGTACAGTGAGAGGTGGCCTCCGCAAGTGACTAGGGTGAACTGATTATGTTTTAAAACCACCTCAGGCCCGAGCGCCACCCTCTCCGGAACTACCGTAGCCAACATCACAGGGACCGCCTCCCTCGCAGCGGTCCCATTTGTTTCGAAACTTCGTGCATTTTCTCCCTTGGTCCGGTTCGTATAGGCATATATGAACACAGCAGTCGCACTCTGATCCGTACCAAAACAATCGATCCGAGACCACTCGATTATGTAAAAAGGAGACAAACACCTATCGGTTCGGAGTGGAACTTCAATAGATTGCCCTTTGAAGGTCTCTGCGTTGTTCTGTCTTTTCTGAGCACTGAAGCAATTATTATTAATTTACACTTTGCAAATTGATTCAGTTATTAATTTTATCTGACTTCAATTTTATATTAATCTGACCTCTAATTTAGATTAAAGCCTTTCTGATCATTCTTTTAATATAGCATTTTTAAGTTATTGATTACTCCAAGTTCGCTTTCTCCTACTTGGTTGTCCTGGGTGGTTTTCTCCTATATTCAGAATAAATCAAATAATAACAATATATTTGTCAAGTAGGCAATAAAACATTGTTACAAAAATTCAAATCAAAGCCAATTTCATACATGATCAGAATAAACAAGCATTACTAAAAATAAGATAAGAATCAAGAGACATACCTGACAAAGGAAAAACTACATGCAATGGCAAAGCATGGGAGATCTGGCTTACAGATTCCCTATATTAAAACCACACATCAATTGTGTGGGACAGTCTGACTACAGACTCCCGGTAATGTAAAACTACATGCAATAGCAAAGCATGGGAGATCTGGCTACAGACTCCATGAACAATGTTTCACACTTCCCTAAATACCCAAACCATAAACAAAGGGAATTTTGGGAGTGGTTAGGTTTGGAATTCCTGGGGTCATACCTCATTGACATACAGGCAAGGAGGGGGACAGACCTACATAATTATACAGCATTTGGCAAAGACCTTATAACTTTGTTACCATTAGCTTTATCAACATGGGAAAGAGACAATTATACCAGTTGCACTGAGACTTTTTGAATGATACCAAACATGTATGATCAGACAGGATAAGTCATATATTTATGTCTTTAAAGTGAAGGGGTGAGAGAGAGAGAGAGAGAGAGAGAGAGAGAGAGAGAGAGAGAGAGAGAGAGAGAGAGAGAGGGGAGATGTCAGTGACTTTTACGAGAACAGGCTCTGTAGTTTTCATGTCTGGGAGATGGGCAGAACCTGTTTTAGAACAATTGGTGTTTGGCCCTTTTTAGATTGCCTTCGCACCCAACACCAAACTGTTACAGACAAATTAGTCTCATACTTTATGGTTCGTTCCATCAGGGAGAAGATGCATTTTGCTTTAAAAAAAAAACATGTACCATTACAATGTCTAATGCAAATTTAGTTTCAGAGATCAAATTAGACTGTGTGTCTTTGGTGAGATCTGAATTACTACTGATATTTTAGTGCAGTTTGAAGTGTGTAGCACCTTAACCCTCAGGGGTCAACGGACGCTATTCATACGGTAATGTGCTAAGGCGATCAATGCAAATGGTAAATTCCCAGAGGCAAGTTAAATATATATATATATATATATATATATATATATATATATATATATATATATATATATATATATATATATATATAAAATAAAATGCAATTTATTCCTGTGATGTAAAGTTGAATATTCAGCATCATTACTCCAGTCTTCAGTGTCACATGATCCTTCAGAAATCATTCTAATATGCTGATTTGCTGCTCAAGAAACATTTATTATTATCAATGTTGAAACCAGTGTAACATTATACACTACCTTTCAAAAGTTTGAGGTCAGTAATATTTTTTTTTTTTTGGGGAAAGAAATTAAAACTTTTATTCAGCAAGGATGCATTATATTGATCAAAAGTGACAGTAAAGACATTTATAATGTTACAAAAGCTTTCTATTTCAGATAAATGCCGTTATTTTGAACTTTCTATTCATCAAATGATATATTGTGTAAATACTCTATATCAGATATGACATTTTATGCTGTTCCCAAGGGAGGGGGTCTTTGTCTCCTCAGGTGTGAATCACATACATTTTCATGATAATTCACGCCTCCTCGCATATGGCCTTTCTAACACTAAATGTGTCTTACAAAATTTAATGACTAAATTATATTGTATGAATGAGTGATCAGGATGGTTTTCACATCATTTTGTAGCAAAAACTCTGGGTTACAAGATCAAGTTCTCAAAAGTCTTGTGAACAAATTTTCAGTATGTGTTATATGGCCTTATTTCAGTGACTTAAAATGTTTTGTTTTTTCAAAAACCATGCATAAACATTATTTTCTCAAAAATACAAACATGTACATACATGTTGCTCACATATTATTGTTGTCCAGTTTGTGCTGAATGCAGTGTTATCAGATTTTAGCCAATAATATGGTTTTAAGCAACTGAAAAAAGCACAAATGTGAAGGCATTCAAAACTTGTCTTTCCAGCCCAACGACACCACAGTGACTGCTTGAATCACTGCCTGGCTGGCAGACATATCGGCCTGGATGAAGGAACACCGCCTGCAACTCAACCCAGCCAAGACTGAACTCCTTGTGTTCAACAGCAGGGTTGGCTGGAAAGACAACTTCACTGTTCAGCTCGATACAACTACAGTATCGCCTTCCACAACTGTCAGAAATCTAGGGGTAACCATCAATAACAAGCTAAATTTCACAGACCACATCTCAAAGACTGCAAGATCATGTAGATGTGCACTCTACAATCTAAGGAAGATAAGACCCTTCCTCTCTGAACATGCCACACAACTGCTTGTTCAGTCACTTGTCATAACTAGACTGGACTACTGTAAGTCTCTCATTGCAGGCCTCCCTGCATGTGCAATTAGACCTCTGCAAATGATCCAGAATGCAGCAGCACGTCTGGTCTTTAATGAACCAAAGAGAGCACATGTTACACACTCTTTGCCTCTCTCCACTGGCTGCCGGTTGATGCACATATTAAATTCAAGGCTCTGATGCTGGCATACAAAACAGTCACTGGGTCTGCTTCAGCATAATTTCTGTAGAACTACACACCCACCTGAAGCCTGCGGTCGGCTAAGGAACGTCACATTGTTGTACCAACACAAAGAGGCACCAAAACACTTTCCCGGACTTTCAGTTTCATCATACCACATTGGTGGAATGACATTTCCAACTCCATCCGTGAAGCTGACTCACTCCGTCTTCAAAAAATGACTTAAAACACATATTTTCCTAGAGCACTTAACTGGTCACTAAAAAAAAAAAATTCTTGTTGCACTTTAATCTGTTTTGAATACTATTCTGATGCTAGTGAAACTTTGTAGTATGGCACTTTTCGTACCACTGTCTTCTTAAGATTATTCGCTTATGTTTCCCCTCTTTTGTAAGTCGCTTTGGATAAAAGCATCTGCCAAATGAATAAATGTAAATGTAAAACTTTGAGGGTTTAAACACCCTCAGACCCCAGAGGGTTAAGCTACTTTTGCAGTTCAGTTTGCAGAGTCTGCTGTTGTGAGCAATATAGGCTCAGGTTCTGCTGGGGTGCTTTCTGAGCTTTATTTTATTTTAAATTTTTATTGCTCTAAACACAGCTCTGTGGTCAAAGAATCAGTTCACTTCTTTTGGTAATGTGTTGTCTGCTTAGCATTTTTTAAGGGTGCTATTCACACTTTTGTTAATCTGTGATCTATGATCTCTGTGGTCTGTCAGGGTTATGACATTTTTGCCTGATGTTTAGCATTTTACACACTAGTGTTGTCATGGTACCAAAATTTCAGTAGTCGGTTCCAATACCAGTGAAATATCACGGTACTCGATACCATTTTCGGTACCAATGCAAAATAAAAAAACAGGTTACTGAACAACACTCTTTTAATATCAAAGTCTACAAAACATTAGCAGCAGAACTAAGAACAAAAATATGCGATTGAGCAACACTTTATTTTAAATATATTAATTTTGAATTATAACAAAACTGAACAATGTATGCTTAAAGTATGTTTGAACACTTATATAAGATTTGCTTCAACTTTTGCAACTTTTAATTTAAATTTTTACCAAGTACTAAAAAACAAAAACTAAATAAACAAGCATACAATAGAATGAATAAAAAAAAAACAATTTCCAAACTAATGTGCAAAGTGCTCTCAAATTAATAAAGCTGCGTATTGCCAATTTTCTTCATGATAAGAAATGCACAGTGACATATATTATGATTAAATAAGTCGCGAGCAATCGCGTTCTAATCGAGCTGCATTAAGCGTGTGCGCTCGAGGGATGAGTGTCCCCTAGGCAGAGTCTTGCTCAGCCGGGTGCAGTTTCAATCTCTCCCCCTTAGATTGGAACATTCGCGCAACTCATTGAAGAGGCCCCGACCACACAGAGAAATGCCAGTTTCTGAGTTTATAGTTATTAACCTGATCTTTTTCTGTATTATTTGAACTTTAATAAAGCTTTTAAGATGTAACGACGGGATATTTCCTTTAAAGAGCTCCGCCTCCGCTTATTCCACAATGGTACATGCTTCTGAATCTACTTTTTTTTTATAATTCCCTAATACTTTGGGATCTACATAAAATAAACTGTGAAAGTTTAGAGTGCATCTGGACTGATCTGTGTAATTCTTCCTCCATCAGGCGTGAACTGCTGCTCTCACGCATCATCGTTACAGTTTATTGTGATTTCATGTTACGTTAAATGAGATCAAACGACTATTCAACAACGAATATTTTTCTCGTCAATTTTGTATTTGACGATGTCGATAATGTTGACTAAACGTTTCAGCCCTAATGCAAATGATAATGATACACCTGCTTTAGTTGCTTGAATAAATCAGGTGTCTTGTTTTTCAGGTGCTTTATTACGTTTGATGTGTTTCCTCCTTTCGTCAGAAAATTGCGAAAGCTGCGTTTACAAATAGGTTTTTGCTGATCTATGATGTTTCCCTAACCTATGAATTTCCAAACCTGCCTTTTTCCACTTTTCTTTTCGACAAGATTCAGTTGAGACTCCGCAGCAGCAGATTTGCTTGTCGTCATCTTTTTTCTTGTTGTGAGCGTTCGAAAGTTCCCGACTCTGCATGACTCTGTACCCCGGTACCTCCAGAAATTCTGGTATCGTAAATAATGTTTTGTTTGAGTACCGACTTGGTACCGGAGTACTGGTATTTTTGACAACACTATTACACACACATCTTTCATTGTCTACACAGTAGAATGGTTCCCCTGTTTTATTTTTTATTTTCTGATTTATTTTAAATTGGTGCTTCTCAGCAAGAGATGATTTGGTTCATTATCACATGCCACTGTCTTTACAGCATTGACGCACAGCAAAAAACGACCATATACCCTCCCTCTTGACACTGAACCAATGAAATTCAATCGCAATAATTTATTCAGGGCCTGAAAGGTTGTTCGGTTGGCAGTGTCATTACAAATATACATGTGTAATATACATCTGCAATGCCATGCATAACCTTTCCCCATCTGTGGCCATGCTTGGCCATTATAATATAATGCATATTATAATGTGATTATAAAACAGTTATTATATTAAATATAGTATAAATTAAAATAATTTTATTACTGGTCTCTGGAGATTTTTTGGAATTATATATTTGTCATCTCACTGCTCTTTTGAGCATACATGTCTTTGATTTGGCCCTGTATCAGATTTTACATGTGTCAAATTTCTGCTCAAGCTGCAGAGTTGTTTTGCGATTACAATATAAAATTGAATGCAATTTTATAATTCTCTTGAGTTAAGATGTCACTAGGTGTATTCTCATGTGAATCTATTTGAATATGAAAAGGGGGCTGGGTAGAGTTAGAGGTGATGCAAGTGCAAAGTGTGTTCTTACATTTTAAAGGCCTAATGAAGGTTAATGCTAATTGTGTAAAACTATTGAGAGTTTCGTAATTGTGTAAAATTACTGCTAGTCACTTGGAATTTTGTACTCAGTATGGTTTAACTGCAGCTAATTAGCACAGTGTGCCCTATCAGAGACAAACATATCTGACATAGTAACAAATTCAGCTTGAAACTGATGAATCATTTCAAGAGAAACATGATTACAGTTATTTCAAATTTACACAAGACTAAAAGTCTAGAATGCCCTAAGCATTTACGACCTCTAACCTAAGTGTTTCTTGTAACACTTACAGCAGATACAGTCAAGTGTTTTCAGAAATAAACTGCATTAGCCTATGCGTACATGCAGTATTTACAAACAACAATCATTACATGTGTTCTATGATAACAACAGTGTTTAGTATAGTTTCAAATTTAAAAATAGGTTGGCACAGTATTCTTTACTGATTTATAAACTAGTAACATCTCTGTTGTTACTATTTTTTTATCACATCACCCTGTTTTGCCCAGCCTTGCTTTTCATATGTAAACACATCGACTCGCAATGTTTATATCTCAATCGCTACTTTTTATTTGTTTACAATTGCTACCCACTCTTTCTTTTGTTGCGAGTTCGTTGAAGCAACGTAAATAAACAATAGCGACAGTGTTCATTGATTTTAGAATGAAAGTTCCAGTTGCAATCTTTCCTTGAATACCAGAATACAATTTTGGATGATTTTACCTACAGTTTAAGTTTGATCTCTCATCTCTTGGGCGAAAAAAAGAGATAATTAATTTGCAGAGCAAGAGATTTTGTTTCTCGCATCCTGCCGCTATTGCTTCCCTGATATACATGTGATTTTATCTAATATCTTTATCCCTACCAGGTTTTTTTTCTAACGGTGGGTATTCCGTCCCGCTCTACAAAATGTGTCTATATGGGGTGTGTCTGTGCTTTCCCTCAACACTTATAATAGGCAAAAATAATGGATGGGTATTTGCCATTTAGTCATGTACATACAACTTGCTAAGAAGGGCAGTGAGCAGTGACTGAGAGTCTTTATATGGCTTTTCTTCCTACCCGGTTGTCCAAGGTGTTTGTCCTACCTGGTGGTCCTGAGTGGTTTACCCTATATTAAAGCTCCAGTATAGTCTACACCCTGGTCTAATGAAATTCAAATCCTACCCAGTTGTCCTACGTGGTTTCTATCCTATTCTCACAATGATTCCAGAGAAATTCAGAATAAATCAAATAATAATTTATTTTTCAGGTAGGATATAATTTCACACATGATAAGAATAAACAAGCAATACTAAAAATAAGATAAGAATCAAGAGACATACCTGACAATGGAAATACTACATGCAACTGCAAAGCATGGGAGATCTGGCTTCCAGATTACCTATATTAAAACCACATACATCAATTGTGTGGGATACCTGACTGCAGACTCCCGGTAATGTAAAACTTCATGCAATGGCAAAGCATGGGAGATCTGGCTACAGACTCCATGAACAATGTGTCACACTTCCTTCTATACCCAAACCATAAACAAAGGGACATTTTGGAGTAGTTAGGTTTGGAATTCCTGGAGTCATACATTACCGGGATCATGATGGCACCGCAGATGGCCGCCTCGGTGTGGAGCTCTCCAATTCTTTTGTTGTTTTTGTGTATGTCCTGTGTTTAGCAATCTTTTACCAGTCAGGTTTACCATGGATGAACTGCTGAACATTCGGCAGCATATACCAGATAATCTTTTCCCGGTTTTGGAATATTCAGACGTTTTGCTGGACATTTTAGTTGGAGGCGCTGCTGTGTTGTTTAGACGCGCTATGAGACACAGGCGAGGGAGACGAGCTGGCGCGCTGGTTAAACTCCGTCAGCACGGCGTTCGAACAGCGCTGCCGAGCATTCATCTCGCGAATCTCCGCTCTCTTCCCAACAAAACTGACGATCTACATCTCCTCACACATAATAATAAGGACTTTTCAAACTCTGCTGCACTGTGCTTCACTGAAATCTGGCTGAGTGAAGCCATTCCGGACAGCGCATTACATCTGCCGGGCTTTCAGCTGTTCAGAGCGGATCGCATAGCGGAGTTAACAGGGAAAACAAGAGGCGGTGGAACATGCTTTTTACATCAACTTGTACAGATGTAACAACATTAAAGGGGATGTGCTGTCCTAATCTGGAAGCGCTCTTTATTAACTGTAAGCCGTTCTACTCGCCGCGGGAGTTTTCCTCGTTTATTCTGGTGAGTGTTTACATTCCTCCAAACGCGTCTGGGAACTTAGCGCTGCAACAACTGGCTGATCAAATCACAGACACAGAACAACAATACCCGGACTCAGTTATTATTATTCTTGGGGACTTTAACAAAACAAATCTCACACGCGAACTGCCCAAATACAGACAGCACATTACATGCCCCACCAGAGACAGGAATATATTGGATCACTGCTATACAACATTAAAGGATGCATATTGCTCTGTCCCACGTGCAGCTTTGGGACTCTCTGATCACTGTCTGGTTCATCTTCTCCCGTCCTACAGGCAGAAATTAAAATCAACAAAGCCAGTTGTAAGGACTGTAAGGAGATGGACTAATGAAGCAGAGCTGGAACTACAAGCCTGCTTTGACTGCATTGATTGGAGTGTTTTTGAAGCTGCAGCTACAAACCTGGACGAGCTCACAGATACTGTTACATCATACATCAGTTTCTGTGAGGATATGTGCATCCCTACTAGGACATTTTTATCATTCAACAATGATAAACCATGGTTCACAGGGAAACTCAGACAGCTTCATCATGCCAAAGAGGAGGCTTACAGGGGTGGGGATAGAGTCTTGTATAATCAGGCCAGGAACACACTGAATAGGGAAATCAGAGTGACTAAAAGAAGCTACTCTGAGAAGCTGAAAAACAAGTTTTCAGCTAACGAACCTGCATCAGTGTGGAGTGGCCTGAAACAACTTACTAATTACAGGACTCCTACCCCCAACCCTGTGGCGGACCAACGACTGGCTGACGACCTGAATGTGTTTTATTGCAGATTTGAAAGGCCCAATTTCACACCCCACATGCACTCGAACCTTCATTTCACACAACCATTAACACCTCCTGCAACCCCCCTCCTACCCCCTCCTGCTACACTACCTGCACTCAAGATCTGTGAGGACGATGTGTGCCGCGTCTTTCGGAAGCAAAGGTCAAGGAAGGCTCCAGGCCCAGATGGCATCTCACCAGTGTGCCTTCGTTCCTGTGCTAACCAACTGGCCCCCATCTTCACTCAGATCTTCAATAGATCACTGGAGCAGTGTGAAGTCCCATGCTGCTTCAAACGCGCCGTTATTATCCCCGTCCCTAAGAAACCTAAAATCACAGGACTTAATGTCCGGGTTCACTCTAAGCAAGGAGAGTCTGCTTTTAGCTATTATGCCAGCTGCAGCTGGAACTAGCTTTCAGAAGAGATCAGATGTGCTCCTACATTAGTCACATTCAAATCCAGACTCAAAACACATCTGTTTAGCTGTGCATTTACTGAATGAGCACTGTGCCACTGTGTGTCCGACTGTTTGTACTGTATTTTATTTTATTTTAAACTTTTTCAATTATTCTTATTTTTTTATTCTTATTTTAATCTCTTCTATGTAAAGCACTTTGAATTACCATTGTGTATGAAATGTGCTATATAAATAAACTTGCCTTGCCTTGCCTTGCCTAATGACTGCAGACCTGTTGCCCTGACATCTGTGGTCATGAAGTCATTTGAGAGACTGGTGTTGGCCTACCTGAAGGACATCACTGGACCCCCTTCAATTTGCTTATCGAGCAAACAGGTCTGTGGATGATGCAGTCAACATGGGTTTGCATCACATCCTGCAACATCTGGACAGACCGAGGACATACGTAAGGATCCTTTTTGTGGACTTCAGCTCGGCTTTCAACACAATCATACCAGATATACTCCGGACTAAGTTAAACCAACTCCCTGTTCCCACCTCTACATGTCAGTGGATTACCAGCTTTCTGACAGACAGGCAACAGCTTGTGAGGCAGGGAAAATTAACTTCCACCACCTGTACCATCAGCACTGGTGCCCCCCAGGGATGTGTGCTCTCCCCACTACTCTTCTCCCTGTACACCATTGACTGCACCACCAAGGACCCCTCTGTCAAGCTCCTGAAGTTTGCAGATGACACCACTGTCATCGGCCTTATCCGAGATGATGATGAGTCTGCATATAGAAAGGAGGTTGAACGGCTGGCTTTCTGGTGCAGTCAAAACAATCTGGAGCTGAACACGCTCAAAACTGTGGAGTTGATTGTGGACTTTAGGAGGAACACCCCATCATTGTCCCCCTCACCATTCTAAACAGCACTGTGGCAGCAGTGGAGTCATTCAGGTTCCTGGGCACTACCATCTCACAAGACCTGAAGTGGGAGATACACATCGACTCCATTGTGAAAAAGGCCCAGCAGAGGTTGTACTTCCTTAGCCAGCTGAGGAAGTTCAACCTGCCACCAGTGTTGCTGAAACAGTTCTATTCAGCAGTCATTGAGTCTGTCCTCTGCACTTCAATAACTGTCTGGTTTGGTGCAGCTACGAAATCAGCCATCAGAAGATTACAAAGGACAGTTCGGTCTGCTGAGAGGATTATTGGTTGCCCCCTGCCCCCCCCTTCAAGAACTATACACTTCCAGAGTGAGGAAAAAGGCTGGTAAAATCACTCTGGACACCACTCACCCTTGCCCACTACCTTTTTGAACTGTTGCCTTCTGGCCGGCGTTTCAGAGCTCTGAACACCAGAACCGTCAGACACAGGAACAGTTTTTTCCCTCAGGCATCTAATGAACAATTCAATTGCCCCATTGAGCAATAATTATGTGCAATACACAGTTTAATTTTAATTTTAATTTATATTATCCAACATATCCACTTCTCCCATTACTTACATTGCTCTGTACATAATATACTGTATTTTTGTTCTTTATATAACAGATTGTATTAGATTTGCACTACGTGTGTGTATGTGGGTATGTATGAAGGTGAGTGTATGTACGTATATGTATAATTATTTATTTTGTGTTCTTTTTTGTTTTTAATTACCTATGTCTTGCTGCTGTTTTTGGTATTATTTGTATTGTTGTAGACTGGAAGACTTGTCACCAAGACAAATTCCTTGTATGTGTAAGCATACATGGCAATAAAGCTGATTCTGATTCTGATACCTCATTAACATACAGGCAAGGAGGGGGACAGACCTACAGAATTATACAGCATTTGGCAAAGACCTTATAACTTTGTTACCATTAGTTTTATCAACATGGGAAAGATACCATCATACCAGTTGCACTGAGACTTTTTGAATGATTTCAAACATGTATGATCAGAAAACATTTACATCACATTACAGAACAGGTTAAGTCATAACTTTATTTATGAGGGGGTGTGAGAGAGAGAGAGCAGATGTTAGTGAGTTTTACAAGAACAGGTCTAAATTGGCCTGAGGTGAGATAGAGGTCAGATGTGAGATTTTTGTTTTAGGGTCCTTAATCAGTAGGGTGCATTGTCTCAGGTGGAGATGCTCATCTGTGTAAGAGTTTTATGATGTTGGTTCTCGCAGAGTTATTTAACTTTTATGACATCCTTACAATTACAAACTAACTCTGGAGTGGTTCACTTGTAGTGAGACAAACATCATCCCTATAAAAACAATGAACATACCTGATGTATCAGCAGTAAAGAAATCTGTAGGTCAGCTCGTCATTGTAATTCATAATCAAAACGCAGGTATAACGGTTGGCATATACAGTATATCAGATGAAGTTGCACATTTAAAATAAGAGTTATAATAATTCCTGAGGTAATTTTAGCACAATCACTTCTCTCGTGGATAGCGGCAGAACAGACACGGAACATTTCTCATGACAGAAATAAACATGGCATCACTCTTTCTGTGTGTATGTGCAAGTGTGAGTGTGAGTGTGTGAGAGAGGAAGAAAGGGAGGACTTCTTGACCATGAAGGTACTTTTCAATGCAGAAATAATGCAAAAGCAACTAATGATGGATAAAAAATAACTACAACAGAAATTTTGCAACTCATGCAAGTTGCAAGTAATGTTTATTTGCATTGCAACTTCTGACTAGAAGATGCGGTGACATTTGGCAAAAACCGTCACATAAACAATACTTAAATATATGGGGAATATTTGTACACGTTGACACATTTTTACAAGTATATAAATTTAACCTGTATATCAATGCATGAGCTACAGTAAATCTTCTAAATGAAGGAAACTCAAAATTGCAATTATGTTTGCCCCCGTTTCGGAACAAATCAAGTATGTACTGTTCAAATCATTTTATTTTATTTGATTGAGTAATTCAAGATGTCAATTATTGAACAATGAGTTCTCTTACGAGAGGTTCTCTCGTATTGCGTAAGCTAGCTTACGCTACGGGAAAGATTCATCTTTTCTGAGATATTGAAGCCAAAAAATTATCCTTAATTTTTGTATCCATTGTCAACGCAGTGCGGCAGCTGCAGACCTTGAGCGGGCTAGCTAGCGAGCTCATAGGTTGCTCTGTGGCAACTGCTGCAGCCTATAGACGAGCTTGGGCGAACTCGCATCCAATGAGAGGCGTCCGCGCGCTCACTGCATCAAAGCCCGCCAAAATGGGCGTGACTAGAGTGCATATAAGCGTAGTTTGTAGGCTGGAACCCTGATTTTCATCTCTGCAGCGAAGCTCTTCGCATCGCTGACCTGGAAGCCGCGTCGCCGTTCGAGGGGCATCTAGCAAGCGTGGACAGCGCTAGAAGAAGCCGGCCGTCTCAGCCACCTTCAGCCATCCTGCGAGCTACGCCATCCGACGACGTATCCTTTTATTCAGCAAGCTAGTTCTCATGAACTATTCACAAAAGAGTACGAGCGTCTTTTTCAAGATGCCTCGCTCCACTTGCGCCTCATGTCGCGCCCTTCTCAGCACAGGAGACCGCCACATCATCTGCGCTCTCTGCCTGGGACTGGGGCACGCAGAGCTCGCCCTCACTGAGGGCGGATGCGATTTCTGCGAGGAGCTACCGATGTCGACCCTGCGGGCTCGACTCGGCGGTCAAAGCAGAAACCGCCGCGCCGCCTTACCTTCAGCACGCGCAGGAAGAAGCGCCGCTCACAAAGGCTGCCGGAAACTGTGGTTGAAGCGACTGCCTCGCCGGAGCCTCTCCCTCGAGCATCGCTTCACCCTCCCCGCCCCGGGACGCGCAGTTGCCGCCGAGCGGCCGCACTGCTGCCATCTCGGATGACGAGGCGGAGGATAAGGGCCGCTGTTCCATCATGGCTTCGGACAGCGAGGAGTGGACAGGCTCCCAAGCCTCCTCCTCGGCACAGGAATCCAGCAGGACCCGCGCCGGAGTCGAAGGGGAGTTAACACGCCTCCTCACACAGGCCGTCGACCGCCTCGAGCTCGAGTGGTCACCGCCCCCTGAGCATGCACCCAACAGACTCGACGGCTGCTTTCTTTAAAGCCATCGCCGCTCTACACCCGTGGCCCGGGCCGCTCCCTTCCTGCCGGAATTACATACGGAGCTTGCAAAGTCGTGGAACGCTCCTTTTTCAGCCAGGACCCGTTCCCACGTCTCCACCTCTCTCGTGTCGGTGGACGGCGCCACTGAGAGAGGCTACTCCTCCATCCCCCCGGTCGAGGACTCGGTAGCAGCACACCTTTGTCCACCCTCCGCGAGATGGCGTTCCAAGCCTGTGCTCCCGTCTAAGGCCTGCAGAGCGACTTCTGCCTATGTTGGCCGCGCCTATTCCGCCGCCGGCCAAGCCGCATCTGCTCTGCACTCAATGGCCGTTTTACAGATCCTACAAGCAGACCTTCTTCAGGAGTGGGATGAGAAAGGCAGGCACCCAGAGGCTGTTACTGATCTACTGGCGCGACAGACCTCGCCCTTCGGCTACCAAAGCTGCAGCCCAAGCTCTAGGGAAGTGCATGGCCTCGCTGACTGTGACCGAGAGACACTTATGGCTAACACTAGCCGACATGGGAGAAGCAGAGCGCTCCACGTTCCTCAACGCACCGCTCTCTCCGACCGGTCTCTTCGGCTCCGCGGTGAGTGGCATTGTTGACCGCTTCTCAGAAGTCCAGAAAGCCACCCAAGCCATGAACCTCTTCCTGCCGCGTTGCGCTAGCTCCTCTGCAGGCCACTCACGTGATCAGCCTCCTGCACGAGCCTCTTCACAGCGCCCAGTTCAACAAACTCAGACTTCTCAGCGTCGACAGGGCGGCCACCCTCGATCGCGCTCAGACAGCCGCCGCAGACCGCCGCCCCCCCCCCCCGCGGGCCTCGATTTAAGGTAACGCTGAAACCAGAGCAACCGAAGTCTTCCTAACTTTGTTGAACAAACGACGGCTCAGTCCCGCCGCGGCTGGACCACCGTCAAAGCTTTGCCCCCTGTCAGTCCCCTTCTCTCAGGCTACTACAGTGGTGAATTTAGCAGCCAACAAGCCGGTGACACTGCCCGCTTGCCTGCATTCAAACGCCGTTTTCACGGCGACCCAAATAAATCTTTTAAAGAGCAAACATGTCTTATGTGTAGAAAAAGTGCCCACAACCCAGTGTTCACCCCTACAAACAAGCATAACACATCCCGTGCCCCTATCAGAGCACGCTCTCATAAAGCGGTTACGAACCGCTCGAGCGTCAGAGTCAATGAAGGCGCCCACAAATGCGTCGTAGCGCCCATTCTCTGCCCGCTCTGTCACACGACCAGCCCTATGTGTAGAAAATGTGCCCACAATCCAGTGTTCACTTCTGCACACAAGCACTGCATGTCTCGTGTCCCCACCAGAGCACGCTCACATAAAGCGGTTACTGAACCGCTCGAGCGCTAGAGTCAATAAATGCGCCCACAAATGCGTGCGCGCGCCCATTCTCTGTCCGCTCTGTTACACGGCCAGCAACCATTCCTCTGTGTGTAAGTCCCGTGCCCATGACTATGCTTGCGCATCACGTAACAGATGTGACTCTTTCCCCATTCATTCCAATCGGAAGTCACTCACAAAACAGCCTGTTCATGCTGTCTGCGAGCAATCATGCATGAACACACTAAACGCGCTCACACATTTTGTTCAGCGCTCTGTGTGCGGCAATCAGAGCGAATTGGCCATTCACCCTCTAGCGTTACGCTTCAAAGCGTGGGAAGCTATTCCAGGGATATCCAAGTGGGTGTTAAGCACAATACAACAGGGCTATTTGCTACAGTTCGATCGCCGCCCCTCGCTTCAGAGCCGGCTCGAAACCACTGTGAACACGGAAGCAGCGTGCATGCTTCGTTCAGAAATAGCAAGCCTTCTGTGCAAAAGGGCCATAGAAAAAGTGCCACCCTCTCTGAGCTGAAGTCGGGGCTTTACAGCCGTTATTTTCTTGTTCCCAAGAAAGACGGCGGCCTCAGACCCATATTAGATCTCAGGGTTTTGAACAAGGTGCTTGCAAAAGACCGTTCAAAATGCTTACAATCAGGAAACTCCTCGCGCATGTGCGCCAGGGGACTGGTTTATTTCTCTCGATCTGAAAGATGCATACTTTCAGATTCAGATAAATCCCCGTCACAGGCCATTCTTGAGATTCGCCTTCGACGGCCAGGTTTATCAATACACCGTCCTTCCGTTCGGCCTGTCCTTAGCACCCCGTACTTTCACGAAGTGCATGGATGCGGCGCTCGCACCCCTGCGGAGTCAGGGTTTGCGAATTCTGAACTATTTGGACGACTGGCTGATTATGGCTCAGTCACATATGGAGCTTCTGTCTCACAGAGCAGTTCTCCTCAGCCATCTGAACAGTTTGGGTCATGCAGTCAATTGGGCCAAGAGCTCAATACAGCCCAGTCAGACCATTTCCTTCCTGGGAATAGAACTAGACTCCGTGGCAATGACGGCTCGCTTATCTACACAGCGCACACACCGTGTTCAGCGACTAGCCGCATCTTTTCAGATGAACAGCCTCACGCCTCTGAAGAAATTCCAGAGAGTGCTAGGTTAAATGGCCTCAGCCGCAGCAGTACTTCAGCTGGGTTTACTGCACATGCGCCCGCTTCAGCATTGGCTAAACACCCGCGCGTCTCGCCGGGCTTGGGCCACAGGCCGCCAGCCCATCAAGGTGACTCAGACCTGTATATCAGCTCTGCAGCCCTGGACAGTGGCCGAATGGTATCAGTGGGGAGTGACAATGGGAGCTGTATCTCGCCGAAAAGTCATCTCGACAGACGCGTCCAACACGGGTTGGGGCGCGGTCTGCGAGGGCTCTCCGGTTTTCGGCCTATGGTCAGTTCAGGAAAAGCTCCTTCACATAAATTGTCTGGAAATGATAGCGGTCGAGTACGCGCTCGTGCGCTTTCTCCCAGTCATTCAGGGTCACCACGTCCTGGTCCGTTCGGACAACAGATCTGTGGTATCCTACCTAAACCGTCAGGACAGTGTCAGATCCAGGAACCTCTTCCATCTGACAAAACGCATACTGAGTTGGTCCCAGTGCCACCTGTGCTCGCTGAGGGCGACGCACGTGCCAGGCCACCTGAACGACGGCCCGGACAGACTGTCCAGAGACAATATTCCCCCAGGGGAATGGTCCCTGCACGCTCAAACAGTCCAGACGTTATGGCACCTATTCGGCAGAGCAGAGATAGACCTCTTTGCGTCCAAAGAGAACTCTCACTGCCCAATATTTTTCTCGAAAAGTGAGGACGCGCTGGCCCAGGACTGGCCCAGACGCCCGCTTTACGCCTTCCCTCCCATCTCGCTATTGCCACAGGTAATGCAGAGGATCAGGGAAACGCGTCACTCGGTGCTCCTCATAGCCCCGCGTTGGGAGAATCAGACATGGTTCCCGGAGCTTACGCAGCTGTCACTGACAGCGCCGTGGCCCATCCCAGTGAAAGCAGATCTCCTCTCTCAAGCTCGCGGCACAATCTGGCATCCCCACCCAGAGCGCTGGGCGCTGCATGCGTGGGTGATCAACGACTACCCGTCGCTCTGCCAGAAGGAGTAATAAACACCATCATACACCCTAGAGCCCCTTCCACGAGAAGACTCTATGCGTCAAAATGGTCTGCGTTCTCAAAATGGTGCACCGACAGAGACCTGGACCCGCGGACATGTGGGGTGTCGTCGCTGCTCGTATTTCTACAAGAGCTGCTGGATAAGGGCAGATCCCCATCCACGCTCAAAGTGTATGTGGCGGCCGTTGCGGCGTTCGCTGAACCCCTGCACGGCCAGTCATGGGGTAAAAACGAGCTGGTCATCCGCTTCCTCAGGGGAGCTAGAAGGATGAACCCCCGCGCCTCCCATCGGTTCCTATCTGGGATCTTTCTATAGTTCTCGAAACTATGAAAGCCCCCTTTCGAACCACTTCAATCCGTGGATTTGAAATACCTTTCACTCAAAACCGTTTTTCTGACTGCCCTGTCATCAGTCAAACGTGTGGGAGACCTTCACGCGCTGTCTGTCAGCGCTGCGTGTCTTGAGTTTGGACCAAGTGACTCCAAGGTCATTTTAAAGCCTAGACACGGCTATGTTCCCAAGGTGATCGGTACTCCTTTCAGAGCACAGGTCATTTCCCTATCGGCGCTGCCAGCACCGATAGCGAACGCGACGCCAATCTCCTTTGCCCGGTCAGAGCACTGAGATTGTATACTGCGCGCTCCGCTGCTTTCAGACGCTCCGAGCAGCTTTTCGTTTCGCTCGAGGGCGCACCAAAGGTCTCGCCGCTCGAAACAGACACTATCTAGATGGATAGTGGACGCTATTGCTGCTGCATACGTGTCAAAGATCTGCCATGCCCGTTGGGCATTAGGGCTCACTCCACTAGAGGCATGGCATCCTCGTGGGCATGGTCCAGCGGGATTTCCATTCACGACATATGTGTGGCAGCGGGATGGACTTCCCTCCACCTTTGTCAGATTTTACAATATGGAAGTGCCCGCTCTGCAGGCAAAACTACTAGCGGTTTAATATGCTACAGCTCCCTGGTGAGCTGCACTGATGGGACACATTCCACACAGACCGGCACCGCCGCTCTGTCGCTCCCTTCCCACTATGTGCTTATGTATTACACAATCAATGACCCGCATTCTTGCCGGCCAAATATTATTTCCCCACTCATAAGGGCTCCCCGGGTCCCCCTTAATTCCCTGGGGCTCATACAGTGGATGCTTGACGCGACGGCTTTGACAATGGGTTCCCGTGAGCGTAAGCTAGCTTACGCAATACGAGAGAACCTCTCGTAAGAGAACGTATCGGTTACCTAACGTAACCTCGGTTCTCTCTAGATGAGGGAACGAGTATTGCGTAGCCGGCCGTGCTTCGCGCCACGAGCGACTTTTCGCTTCAGTCAATGAAAACCAGGGTTCCAGCCTACTGAACTACGCTTATATGCACTCTAGTCACGCCCATTTTGCGGGCTTTGATGCAGTGAGCGCGCGGACGCCTCTCATTGGATGCGAGTTCGCCCAAGCTCGTCTATAGGCTGCAGCAGTTGCCACAGAGCAACCTATGAGCTCGCTAGCTAGCCCGCTCAAGGTCTGCAGCTGCCGCACTGCGTTGACAATGGATACAAAAATTAAGGATAATTTTTTGGCTTCAATATCTCAGAAAAGATGAATCTTTCCCGTAGCGTAAGCTCGTTCCCTCATCTAGAGAGAACCGAGGTTACGTTAGGTAACCGATACGTTCTTATGTGCCAACATAACCTCTATGAACAATGCACTTGCTGCACTACAAACACTTTCTGGTTTCTTTTTGTATGCCACTACCTCAGATGGAGACCTAAAAATAGAGCACTCATCCTATGTAGCACTGACTTTCAGTGAAAGTTACAGCAGACAAAACAAATTCTGTGTGAGGGTCTGTGGCACTTACCCTGTGCTCAGGAGAAGGTAGAGACACACTAGGGACATTAGAATGCTCAACAGTCTGTGAAAGAGTCTGGTGGAACTCAATAATGGCACAAAAAAATTAGGAAACTGAGAGAGTCAGAGAGTAGGGGATCAAGATAAAGGATGAAAGAAAAGCAGAAATTAAATTCATCAGTTGCATCATTGCTTAAAAAGCAAACAAGAGAGGAAAGCTTTAAGAGATTAGATCAACTGTAATAGCAAAGTATCACACCATGTTACAGTCAAACATTGAAGTCAAGGAGTCGCTAGGCCTTTTAGCACGTGCAATCTTTAACCCAGTGTCATTCTTAACCCTGAGTAAACCTGGTTTGGTGAGTTATCTTGTTTCATGTTTCACACAGTTTATACTGGTCTTCAGCCTGGATTAGTAATTATGGTATTCAGGTATTGATGTTTCTGAATGCACATATGTAAGTCATGGATTTGCATTGTTATTTGCATATTCATTAGGTCAATATCATTGACTGGACAAATACAGCTCAGGGCGAGTAAATTCCTTTTCCATAAAATTGCTTTTCTGAGGACATTTCACCACGTAGATCCGCTCTGTTTGTCTTCTGAAACAAACTACAAAAAACTAGGGTTATCAATCAATTACAATTTGTTATCAAATTAATTACAGGATTGCTGATTAATTAACCGAATATTTAAATGTTTGCTGAGAAAGTCCACCCTCAAATAAAAAATTATTCAATATGAAATATTTATTTTAAATTATCCCCTTTGTCTCCCCAATTTGTCTATATATAATAATTAAATAATTAGTTTAATGCTTAATGCTTCAATGCTTAATGTTTTAATGCTTTTGGAGCATCCCACTTTGGTTGTGTCACATCATAAACTAAAAAAATCTGGAAACTGGAAAGCAGTTAGTTCACTGTGCAGGGGCGCATCAATACACAGGCTGAAGCCCAGGGGCACAAAACTCCCATGGGGCCCAGCATGTGGTGTCCGCCATTCCATTTTTCCTTATCCATGTTTGCGGGAGGAGCGCAAATGCTTTCAGCAGTAGACACAGTTGTTGACATGACGTGTGCAACCGTTAAAGGCATCTGTATAGTGCATGATCAATGCACAGCGTACTCATTGTGTGCCATAGCTGGTGTCAAGCAAGCCTGGGTGTGGTTTGTTGTCTATACAGCTGGAGTTTTGCTTACTGCCCCCAGCTAAAAACAGCTGGTATTTCAAAAATGAATTGCTCAGATATTAGGAATATTCCATTTTACGGCCCTGGAACACAAGTATTTTTAAACGCTTAATCTTTTATATAATTCAGTGCACTAAATTAACGATTAAATATACAGCCTAAACAAAAAAACTTTGCAAAAGTAATTTCAAAATTACATGTTTGAAACGTTACTAAGTTCAGCGTGCAAAGCCCTTATGTGTAATAACTGATCGTAACAGTGCAGCATGGATGGAGATGGCATACCTAGTGTGATCCAGCTAACAAGCTGGTTAAAGAGTGGCAGGCCCTCCTTTAGCTGCAGACTGGAGTGGGTACTGGTCAGGGTGTAGCCACACAACACTACCTGCAACATCTGCAAACACATAAACACAAAAGCTTCTTGAATGTGTTCTGCATGAGTATAAACATCACTACACATTCAAAAACAGTTTCTTGTAGTGTATAAAGCTGCGTACACACTGCCAGCGACTTTGTCGCTGCAGGTCACCAGTGGCTGGCGGTTAGGTCGCTAGTGGGCGTTCCCACTACTGGTTGCCTAGTAACGTTTCTAAATGACATTCACGGATGCCATTCCCTTGCTGTTGACAGCAAATCAGTTTTCTTGCCGCTAAAAACAAACATTTTGGAGGGAAAAGACTAAATATAAATGGAATCAGTACATAAAATGCTATATATCAAAGATGAACGAGAAACAAGGTGTGCTCTTTGCCATAGCGCCTGTTTATCATAGCGCTTGTCTGTCTGGGTCCACAAAACCATTCAATCTCGGAGTCAGCACAGTGAGTACCACCGGCTGGTGCAGGAGCTGCGGCTGGATGAAGTGCGGTTCCAGCAGTACTTCAGGTTTGACATGACCCAGTTTGATGAGCTGCTGCAGAGGGTGGGTCCCCTGATCTTTCCATTACAGCAGGAGCTGAGAGAGAGAGAGAAGGATCTTGTGAGCTCTACCATCTTCTCTCCTATTGGCTGTCGCTCCCGTAAGTTGCTCTTCATTTGAATAAAGTTAAACTTGTCTCAACTTTGTCGCGTCGCTGGACTCGCCCACATCTGGTCACCAACGGTCGCGACAGCTCGTGTCGCCGGAAGTCACTGTGCTCTTATTGAAAGTGAATGGGATGTGTCACTGTCTCACGCGATGTCGCTGGCAGTGCGTACGCAGCTTAAGGCTGGCTTCACACTTCGATTGCTTTGTCCAAACTTGAGTTGGATTCTGCACTGTGAAATAATTAATGCTTCTCAACAACTTCTCTGGTGATGTAAAGTGGAATAATGAAGGTCTCTTTTAAACTTTTTTTGTTGGGGTAGCTGCAGCTGCTCCCTGTTCTAAAGATGTTCTTAGGAATCTGTTTTTTGTCTCTACTCTCACGTTTCACACGTAGCTCAAACATGTATGTCACCCCCATATAAGGTAAAGACCTATTTCATTGGTGAGGGTCCAGTGGAATGTGGTTTTCTGGACCATATAACAGAATGCTGAACAAATAAACGTTGAAGAGGGATTTGATACCATTGAGTGTCTGTGTCATTTCTTTCTTCCCTCAGCTGAGCCGTATCGAGACGGGGATCGCAGATCAACAAAATAAATTAAATACATTGGATGACAAAATTATCTAACATGCACTATAGCACAATGGGTTCTAGTGGCAGCTGTTTACTGCTGTAGATATGGTAACTCAAAAGCACAAGCAGAGGAACAAATACAGAAAGCGTTGTTTGCTTCACTTTATCACTCTTATGTTTGTCCCTTTGGTTTCACAACTGAAATTTAATATGGACACTTGCTGCAAAGGCAGAGCAAGAGATGCAAAGAATGCAGGCTGCTTGCCACATTCTGCAGAGACAATCAGCAATGAGAAACATCTTACACTATAATAGACAAATTATACATCATCAATAGCAGTTCACACCCACAAATCAGGTCAGAATACCAGTCATACCACTTGCAAACTGTACTTACGTATGTCCATATGAACAATGCCAAGCCTCCCATTTTTCGAGGATACGGTTGCTTAACAATTTTAAAATACGCTAAATGTACCAAACTCAAATGCCCACATACATTGCACCACAAGCTCTATTGTGAAAACATCCTTAGAAAGACTGAAAGATTAAAGATTTTATCCTGGGCCCCATTAATTTTAGTGACATTAAATTGAGTGTGTGGGAAATTGAAATATTTCACTTATTGAAATACCAATAGTACATTGGATAGACTTTTGTTTATGTAAAATATTTAACATTATTAAGAAATATTTAACTAATAAAAATGTAGGTTGCAATTGTGCTTTCTGATCAATTCAAATGCTCAAATAAACTTTTGACATATAGTTTATATATTTACATCAATGTTTAAACTGGAACTGCTGATATCAGTGTAAACACCTTTTGGTTTTAATGTAGGCGAAACTTCAAGCTTGAGTACCAACTTTGTCACTCATTACAGAAAGAGAACCAGAGACTGTGTGGATCATTGTAGGGCAAAAATGACCTGTAAGATGAACAGCTGACAATCTCCTCTGATCAGAGGAGTGCACCTCCATGATGACCAGAGGTATGAGGAAGAGCTGGAGAGGGTCAGCACTCCAGCACAAATTCTAAAGCGAAAAAACAAATAAACAACATTCTAACACTCAATTTAGAATTTTGGCCTTCCTGATGTCATTCAATACCACAAATCAGAGTGTGAAAGTGTTTCATAGCATTTTAAAAGAAGAATAATAATATTACTTCTTGAGTAAATTCTAAGAAATAGAATACCGTTATGACAGGATATGGGATATCCTATTCAGTAACTGAACAAGGGTAAAAAAATTGCTTACTTATAGATAACATTGGGTTCCTGAAACACACAGCCACTGTGGGAACACAGCCACTCAACATCCAGCTCAGTGACCTGAACTACAGCGGTACAAAGGACAAAAATATTTGTCATCAAAACAAGACACGGATATTACACCTCATATCAGAATGGAACTTGACAAGAAAACCTTACCTTTGCTTTGGTGTAAAGGCCAGAAAACATGGGCCACAGTGCAAGCACAACCAGCACCAAGGTCAACATGGCCTTGTAAAAGGGGCATAAACACCTATCGGTCAAGAGTGGAACTTCAATAAATTGCCCTTTGAAGGTATCCGCGTTGTTCTGTCTTTTCTGAGCGCTGAAGTAAAGCAATTATTGTTAATTTAATACAAAGTGACTCCGTTATTAAACGTATCTGACACCAATTTTATATTAATCTTCCTCCAGTTTAAGTTGACCTCTAATTTAGATTACAGCTCTAATTAACTTATGATCATTCTTCTAATTTGATCTTTTTAAGTTATTGATTACTTTGAATCATCTTAATTTTCATTTGTCCTTTCAGTCAATACTTGAATGTCGCTTAGAGTCTCATGCCGGCCGTTATTCAATTACATGGTTCTCACATCATAAGATAGCCAGCTCAGATCATAGTCAGAGGTTGTAGGGTAATCTAAATATCGTCTGATTTGGCTTCTCTCATAATCAGACGATACCATCACTTATACACGTACACACAACTTGCTATGACAGACGATAAGCAGTGACTGAAGTCTTACATGGATACTCCTATCATTAAGATTCAGTAATGGCCTTATCCTGGTCTCATACATGCGGTAACAAACCGTATATGAACACAATCTACCAGTCACAAATGATTTTAGAAGAATTCAGAATAAATAAAATAATAACAATTTATTTGCCAGGTAGGATATAAAACATTGTTACAAGAATTCAATCAAACCCAATTTCACATATGATCAGAATAAACAAACATTCCTAAAAATATGATATAAGTCAGAGGAATATACTTGGCAATTAGAAGTACATACAGCGACAGTATGGGAGATCTGAATACAGACTGCTCGAGCTCTGGGCCAGATTTCCTTAAATATCCAGACAGAATAAACATTGTGTACCAAATGGTATTATCCTTTAAACAATGAGAATTTGGGGGTAAATTGGTTCTTGGCTTCCTGGGGTTTAACCTTATTATCATACAGGCAAGGAGGGGGATAGACCTCCAGAATTATACAGTATTTGGCAAAGATCTTATAACTTTGTCACCATTAGTTTTACCAACTTGGGAAAGAGACCATTATACCAGTCACACTGAAACATTTTAAATGATCATCAGATATAATATTTTCTTACATACAGATCTTAGGTGAGTTTGAGGTGATTCTGAGCTGAAGGGGAACGAAGTAGGGGGAGAGGGGAGAGAATGGGACAGATGTGCAAGGGAAACAATGAGGTATGAATTTGCAATCTTTGCTCAGTGGGGTGTGGTGCCTCAGGAAGAGATGTTAATAGTGAGAAAGTTAATATGTTGATTTTTTTCAAAGATCATACATTTACTCTTTGCCTCCCTGGGGAGTTTTGTCATTTGAATGCAAACACATTGGCACCATGCCTTACTGCCTTAAACTCACAACCTTAAAAAAAAACAGCAGACAGGAAATAAACACATCTATAATTAATTGTGCTATACAGCCTTAACAACCAACAAACATACAAACAAAAGGCTTCATCATGTCTAGCACATAATTAAGGATGCACTTACTAGTAATTCAATTCTGAATGTGACCATCAAAAAGTATCCAAAGCACTTGCTGAGTGGTAGTGAAGGGATCGATCTAATCAGATCAGCAAGAGTTTCAAATCTGTAATACAGAGAAAACATTAAAGATCAAATTAGAGAGGGCCTGGGTAACTCAGTGAGTATTGACGCTGACTACCACACCTGGAGTCGCGAGTTCGGGCATGCTGAGTGACTCCAGCCAGGTCTCTTAAGCAACAAATTGGGCCGGTTGCTAGGCAGGGTAGAGTCACATGGGGTAACCTTCTTGTGGTCACTATAATGTGGTTCTCTCAGTAGGGTGCATGGTGAGTTGTGTGTGGATGCCGTGGAGAATAGTGCGAAGCCTCCACACGCGCTATGTCTCCACGGTAACGTGCTCAACAAGCCATGTGATAAGATACAAGGAGGCAACTGAGATTCGTCCTCCACCACCTGGATTGAGGCGAGTCTCTAAGCCACCATGAGGACTTAGAGCAGATTGGGCATTCCAAATTCGGGGAGAAAAGGGGAGAGAGAAAAAAAGATCAAATTAGACAAGAAATAAGAAGATTGGGATGATTTTTTTTAGATACATTTGAATAGGTTTTAAAGACCCCATGAAATCACTTGACCTCACAGCTATGACAGCACAGCAATGGACTAAAAGCCAACAAAACTTGACTTTAATTTGACCTATTTTAAGATGTTTTAACAGTTTCCCAATAGCAGCTTATATAAAGGGAATTCAAAGTTCTAGCAAAACAGGGATGAGTAACTTACTCCTTTCCAAAAGAGTACCACACAGGCACAGGGAGCAAGCAGTAGATGTAATAGGTTCAAGGACTGGACCACAAGGAACAGAGTCATAAGCAGACCTACAAACAGAAATATCCGGCCCAGACTCCTTTCTGCTATCTTGAATATGTGAAGACACACACACATCCATAGATAGACACATGTTCACACAACAACACATACAGGATGTGAAACTTGTTAAAGTTCTCACATTTTTTAACACCATTTCAAACACAAAATAAAACAAATCTAAGTGACAATGATTGTGGTCTGTTGACTCATTGTGCACTGACGTCAACTTGTTAAGCAAAATTTATCGCTTACCATGTGCGTGCTAGTTGAAGGTTTGCATAAGCTAGTGTGTGTCTTCAGGATGAATAGAACCACATAAGATATCCAGCCAATAAAACCCATAACAACACTGCAGCCCAGGAAAAGTCATTCATATGTGTGATATTATGACAAGCCCTCCATAGTCTGGGCTATCAGACCCTCACAATAATGGATCTGGAAGAAGAGGCATGGAGAGATTGGCATAGAAATGGAGAGGATTGAGATGAGACAGATCATCTTTATCAGTTAAAGGGATATTTTATCCAAAAATGAAAACTTGTAATTTCTTTATTCTGTGGAACACAATATGGGATGTGAGGGACTAAAGGGACAGCCACAGTCACCATTCACTTTCATTTTATGGAAAACAGATGCAATGCAATTCAAGGGTGACTGAAGCCATCAGTCCCCAACATGAAAGTGAGTAAATGATGACAGAATATTAATTTTAGTTGAATTTTCAACCAATTAACACCGCTGCTTCAACAAACTGTCCTCTCTGGATCAATTTTCTTGCGTGTCACTCAAAATCCATCTGCTTCAGAGGCCTAGAAGGAAACAGTGCAACCCCAAAAAGGTTAGGTCTACAATTAATCTCAAACCCTTAAAGGGATAGTTCACAAAAAAAGGAAAATTCCCTCATCATTTACACACTCACCCATTCCCAGACGTGTGGGTATGACTTTCTATCTTCTGCACAACACAAATGAAAATGTTTAGAAGAATATCTCAACTCTGTAGGTCCATACAATACAAGTGAATAGTAGCTAGAACTTTAAAGGCCCAAAAAGCATACAAAGCCAGCATAAAAGTAATCCATCAGACTCCAGTGATTAAATTAATATCTTCTGAACTGATATAAGTGTGGGTGAGAAACAGATCAATATTTTTGTCCTTTTTACTGTAAATCGACATTTTCACTTCCACATTCAGCCACCTATTGGTCTGGGCTGGTCGAAGGTGGAGATTTTTAGTGAAACAAAAGGACTTGTTTATTTATCTGTTTCTCACCCAAATCTATCATATCTCTTCAGAAGACATGGATTTAACCACTGGAGGCATATGGATTACTTGGTAACACTTTATGATAAGGTTCCATTTGTTATCATTATTTAACAACATTAGTTAACATTAATTAACCATGAACAATATTTTTACAGCATTTATGAATCTTATTTAATACTAATTTTAACATATACAAAAATATTTTATTGATTCAAAGTTGGATTTGTTAACATTAGTGAATGCACAATTAACTAACATAAACAAAGATTAATTAATCTCTGAAAAAATACAGTATATAGTTAATTGTTTGTTCATGATATCTAATGCAATAACTAATGCTAACAAATTGAACCTTATTTTTAAGTGTTACCAATTACTTTTATGCTGCATTTATGTCCTTTTGGAGCTTCAAAGTTCTGGCCACCATTCACATCATTGTATGAACCTACAGAGCTGAAATATTCTTCTAAAAATCTTAATTTGTGTTCTGCAGAAGAAAGTCATACTCATCTGGGATGGCATGGGGGTGGGTAAATGATGAGAACATTTTCATTTACAAGTGAACTATTCCTTTAAAGTACGCTAATGTAATGAAGAATGACTCTATGTAATTTATGTTTACGATGGAACCCATTAGTTTTCCGGGTTGGCCTACAAACTGAGGTCATGACTGAACAGCTTTATAATGTGATGGTTTCTGAATGACACATTTTTGCATATTTCCAATCCCCCATAAATGTTCTGGGTGGACTTCGGAATGAGCTTCATGTGAACATTAGGTGTGTATACATAGTATTTTGAATTCTTTAATTTATTTACTTTGTTATAATTACATTGACATGTACTCAATGGTAGGTTGTAAACAGAAAGTATATTATTGTTTCTTTCTTCTGTGTCATTTTTACTGGTGGAGGTAATAAATACAGGCGTGCTGATTAAATTAAAATTAAATTCAAAACACAATGACAGAGTGGTTCGTAAAGGACTAATGTTTACAGTACTGCACCCTGAAATGCTCAAGAGAACTGAATGGAATTTGCATACATGCTCTCAGCTTTGAAGTGCTGGCTGTTATTGAGATAATTCAGTGGCAAGACATTTCTTGTGTCCCCATAATTGAAATCACTTAAAAAAACATACTAAATTATGTTTTGTTGTGAGGGTTAGGTTTAGGGGTTGGGTTAGCTTTAGGGGATATAATCTACAGTTCGTAAAGTATAAAAATCATTAGGACCTATGTCTCTGGAGAATCCTCATAAGGATTGCCACTCCACTGTGTGACTCGGCGATATAAAATGGTGATCAGAAATACTGTATGTTTTCTGAAAATCATGCTTACCACAGAGTTCAAAGAAAAGGGAACTCCAATAAGAGATTACATAAGTGGAGCAATATCAGCCTGAAAAGTTAAACAAACAAATAAAAGCATATAAGTAACACTCCACTGTTCACTTGTCATACACAAACTTTTAATGAATAAATGGCCAAATATATCACCTGACTGACATCGACTCTCCTGTACTTTTCTAACCCCCATTCTGCAATGCAAGAGGGGTAATAATAAATATTGATAAAATTATTTCAGTTCTGTTAAATGAAAACTGAATGAAAGGATATCTGAAAAATAGTCACCTCAGGAATGGACCGCTGTGATGTCTGGACCCCAGCGCCCCACGCCACAAGCGTAGTCAGCATCTCTGATGGGTGTCCTGCACCATGAGATATAACTGATGCTTACCAATGATAAATGGACTGTTACACACAACATTATGGGACAGCTGACTAGAATTCTAATAATATAACTTGATGAATGGCATTAATAACTAGTTATTTTATTCAAAAGAAAGCCTACTTCAGTCATAATAATGAGTAAAAATGTTATTTGGTGTAGTCGCCTCTCTTTGGCATTTTCTCAAAAGTTTAGAAAACAGCGTCAATGGAATTACCCCAATTCCTCATGCCATTGTCAGATGTAAAAATATAAGCTGTTTTTCCACTATGCCATACAAGTCCTAAATGGCGTTGACAATTTCAGCTACACCAGCATCAACCAGGCCAATGTTCTCCAAATACTTTCTATAACAAAACAGTGAAAATATCAAACCTCATGCTTTGTACCGAGATGTAGCCCCACCTGGTGGTTAGGCTGATATCTTAATTTCTACTAAAATTCAAAGGGGTCTCTTTGTTAGGAGAGGTTTGCGTCATAAATGCGCTTCATCGAAAGTGGAGAATGTAAATCTTTCAGTATAGCATTACTGCAATGAAGGCACCTGGCAAGCATGAGTGATCATAGAGCTGTTATCTGAGTTTAGACATAACGTTTCATATGCACAGACATTTTCGTTTATCTGTATTAAGGTGGTGTTATGTATGTGTGTGTAGTCCTATATATATATATATATATATATATATATATATATATAGCTATATATACCAGATAACGTGGCTTTTGATCTGCTAAACCAAACAGATTGTGAGCAGATTAAACTGATTACTTTGCTTTCCTTCTTTGTGTTGTAACCTTTGAACTAAAAATATACTCAAAGATTTCTGGGAAATATAGTTTACAGCGGGGAGTGCGGCTAAAAATAAAATGTTTTGTTGCGAAAACGCGTGGGGTTTCTAACAATGTGTCTAACAATTGACGTACCTCTTGAAATAATAAATGTAATTTTAAATAATAGAAAATGTGAAATTCATTATTTTAAAATTCATGACATTTTTGAACAATACAAGGAATTTAAATGCCTTTAATTTGGGTGATACTTTTTGGTGAAAATCATATAAAAATGTATAATTCCTCCTAAATTTTTACAAGGTAATGAAAATTATATGAATATGTCAATATGTCTTAAAAGATTCAAAAGTATTGCACTTTTATTTTGATGTGTCGCACTGGCATCCGCTTAATAATGTCCCCTTAAATTTGCAAATTGGTTTGCCCCATAGTGGTAGATGTTAGACTTTCCAGTCGTGTTTTTGCTCCTAAATAAAAAATGAAAAATACATAAAAATAAAAATAAAATGTTTTCATAAATAACGTTTATATTATAATTTGTTGTGAATGGTTAAAATTTACATATCACACCTAAAAGTCCTTAACGCTGCAATACGATGTTCTAATGTAAGAGTGTCCTTTTATATATACATAGAAAAGCTAAAATAATAATAGGATTGTTTAAAGGTTTCTCGTTGATTTATTTCTTAGTATTTTAAGTCTCACAAGGCGAGATAATGATGGCAGATCAAATCGAAATATGCCAGTTAAAAGAAATGCAAGTTCTCTTATTTTAGTTTAAATTAAAATAATAATCCGTGAGAATAAAAAATATTGCAAAATATTAAGTATTATTTAAAACAGTTTGTGCCACCAGATATTTATTTGGTACCGCCGAGTTATATTAGAGACTTTTATTTTGATATGCTTATTTTACGTTTGTCGTACGTTTGTTTACGCTTTTTGTTGCTAACTTCACTCAGATTAGAGAGTTGGTCTGTCAAAGAATAGGAGAGGTTCTTTATTAGGAATTGTTAAATGTTGCACTCAAATCTTTAGATTAACCAGACCCATGTGCCGTTATTTGGCACTTTAATGTTCGTAAAATACTAGTGGTATTTACAAATATATTTCGTTGTATTACAATCTGGACCTAAACCCCGACTCTATGGCTGGCAGTAGCATAGCGATGAAGACCTGGGAGCTGTCAAACAGCATGCAGGAAGTTCAGAGTATTGATGAAATATATAAATATGATAAAAAACAACAACAAGAGATCCTGGCGGCCAAACCCTGGACTAAAGAGTAAGTATGGCACACCATAATAAGACAAACCAAGCAGCCTTTTACTTCCATAGAGGCCTAATTTGTTTTTGAATCGTGAATAGCTGTTTTCCTTGTTGTTTTGTTTTTTGTTTACAGCCATCATTACTTTAAATACTGCCAGATATCAGCTTTGGCACTGTTGAAGATGGTGATGCATGCCCGATCTGGTGGAAATCTGGAAGTGATGGGACTTATGCTGGGGAAAGTGGACGGAGAGACCATGAACATTATGGACAGTTTTGCTTTACCTGTGGAGGGCACTGAAACTCGAGTGAATGCTCAGGCTGCAGCATATGAATACATGGCTGCTTATATAGAGAATGCAAAACAGGTACTTTAGACATGTTGCTATGACCCACATTTTGTCAAATATATGATAGTATTCATATTAGGCAAATAATAAATAGTAAACCCACTACATAGCTGTCGTTTTTTTTCCAAATGTGATAATGTCCAATGTCTTTTGAATGCAATGATAACTGAAAAACACTGGTACTGGAATGTATAATTGTCAAAATGTCTTTGTCAACAATAAATACATTTAGGTGGGACGGTTGGAGAATGCCATTGGATGGTATCACAGTCATCCTGGATATGGCTGCTGGCTTTCAGGCATCGATGTTAGCACTCAGATGCTTAACCAGCAGTTTCAAGAGCCCTTTGTCGCAGTAGTGGTAAGTGTTGTTGCAAATGCTGAACTGGTTGCTTATTTTGCATTAGAGCTAATTCTAGAGTCTCTCTAAACTCTGTTACACTCTAAAGACAGAGGAAAAATACCCCAACAATATTAGTGATCCATAATTGAACCCAAGATACAAATGAGTTTGGTGACATTTGTTGTGGTGTCTGATTAATGGCTGTTGGCTTTGTAACTGAATACATTTTACAGTTTATGCTTCATTGCTATTGCTTATTTTGTGCCGATGGCAAATACCAAGCTGGTGCTTATAACTTTCATTTGCTAAACTGGCAGCTCTGTGTTTATATTTGTTATATTTGATTGAATTGTTTTGCTTATTATAGTCATTGTAATTTTTCACCCCTCTCAGATTGATCCCACAAGGACTATATCCGCAGGAAAGGTCAATCTTGGAGCTTTCAGAACATATCCAAAGGTAAGAATATTTTTCTTGGTGAATAGTGTTTTTGTTGTGTCATCATGTATATACATGAAATATTACATGTTTTATTTCTCTTTTTATTTATTTTTCATCTTTTTGTTTTTTTTTCATCACATATTAAAATTTTTAAAATTGAATGGTAGGGTTACAAGCCTCCAGATGAGGGTCCGTCTGAATACCAGACGATTCCACTTAACAAGATTGAGGATTTTGGAGTGCATTGCAAACAGTAAGCATTTCTGTCGTAAAGAAAACATTTCTCTGAAAAATACATTTTCTGCACACTATGGTGCATCATTCTAATTGTTTTAATTATGTTAACTTAGATTCAAAATGTAATCAGATGACAACATAATGATTTAACTGTAATGCATTATGTTGTATGTGATCTTCTGTTATTTAGGTATTATGCTTTAGAAGTGACCTATTTTAAATCTTCCCTGGACCGCAAACTGCTAGAGCTGCTCTGGAATAAGTATTGGGTCAACACTTTGAGCTCCTCCAGCCTACTGACAGTGAGCGCTCTCTTTTATTTGTGCAAAATAAAGAAAATATCCAGCTCTATTTTTTTTTTCTTTCATATCTCAATATATGCAGAAGTCTTAAAGATTGTATTTTACTAAGAGTATTATAATAATGTTCTTCTGCTTGTCTCAAGATTTGAATTCTCTCAAATTGATTTATGTATGAATATATTACAACATTGTTATGTAGCTAATGTCAATTTGTGAATTACCTTCATCATCCTGAAGATATTTTGGATGTTAAAGGGTAGAAGTGTTCTATGAGGCTGATAATATGACACAAGTCTAATGACAACCTGTGCGCATGATTAATATTTGTAGATTCCGCTTTTGTTCACAGGAATTGTTTGCCTGTAAGCAAAAGTTGAATACTGTTGTTTGCTCCGACATTATGTCATGAGTCTTGTTTAACACTTTCAATGGACTGTATACTATCTAAACAGCAGTCTCAAAGCTGTGAGTGAGAGATTTGTCAAGAGCGACTTGTTTCTCCAAGGAAGAAGTGTTGTCAGTAATTATATTATCACCACAGACCAAGACCTTAAGTCATTGAGTCTGTTATTATTGTGAATCATTGTCTGGGGAGTGTACAGCCTCACCTTCCGCAAACGTTTGGGACCTCATACAGGGGGCTTCAGCAAACAATCCAAGGTTCAAATATCTTGGATATGTTGTGTAACAAACTTCTGAATTTCTCATCAGTGTAAAGGCATGTTGTGAGGGTTTACGTATTGTTGTGAAATTCTGCATTAACCTAGACTGAGCAAAATGGTTTTGTTAATGTGTCTTTCTTTTAGAATGCAGATTACACCACTGGACAGGTGTTTGACCTGTCAGAGAAGCTCGAACAGGCAGAAGCTCAGCTGGGAAGAGGCAGTTTCATGCTGGGTTTAGACACACATGATAGGAAATCTGAGGACAAACTAGCAAAGGCAACACGTGACAGGTAATATGATCCTTATTATTCCAATATTAAGGATTACTTTCATTATGTAGACTGTGCCAATTAAAGGGATAGTTCACCCAAAAATAAAAATTCTCTCATCATTTACTCACCCACATGCCATCCCAGATGTGTATGACTTTCTTCTGCAGAACACATATTATGATTTTTAGAAGACTATTTCAGCTCTGTAGGTCCATACAATGCAAGTGCCAAAATTTGGCTCTCCAAAAACACATGAAGGCATCATAAAAGTAATCCATCCCTGCCTAGTAGGGGGCGATATGCATTAAGAATGTGAATCACCAAAAACACAAGAAGAAGAATGTGAAAGTGATCTGTTTTTTACCCACACCTTTCATATTGCTTCTGAAGACATTGATTTAACAACTGTAGTCTTAAGGGTTACTTTTATGCTTACTTAAGTGATTTTTGGAACTTCAAAATGTTGACACCCATTCACTTGCATTGTATGGACCTACAGATCTGAGAAATGTTTCTAAAAATCAGATTAAAGGGATGGCACAAGGGTGAGAAAATTATTAGAGAATAAGCCAGGGCAAGTTTATTTATATAGTACATTTTATGCACAGTAATTCTAAAATAACAATCGAATTAAATATGAGATAATTATCAAATAGTTTGAGATCAGAAGTTATTATTATTAATATTATTAATAAATATTTGAATGTAAATGTATTTCTTTTAAAAAAGTTAATGGATGCTTGTTAACTTTTGTCTCTTTTTGGGTTCAACTTCCCCTTTTTTTTACTTTTACTACCACTAATGCCACAAGTAATCTTAGTTTCTTTTAAACAAAAGAAAATTTTCAAGCCATTTTGAAAGAAACATAATTAGCCCTTTTCTTTGCCTTTCAGCTGCAAAACAACCATTGAAGCAATTCATGGTTTGATGTCTCAGGTTATCAAAGATAAACTCTTCAATCAAGTGAACACATCTACCAGCTAAACTTGGAATGAACTGAAGTGATATGACCTTACATGCTGTGTATGCTTGGTGATGTGTTCACATCGTTATGACTGCACTTTGAAAGATTCAAAGTAATTGTTCTGTAGGAATCTTGTCCATGTTCGTTTCACTTGAAATTTGTTCAAACAAATAAATAAATGCTGTTCAGGTTCAATAGTTGGCTGTCTTAGCATCTGGGTTCTTTTAAGCTTGTTTTTGTTTTTATATGCAAGCAAAATTAAAAGTCTTAAAAAGTATTGCATTACATTTGCCACTAAGTCACTTTGTTACTCATGCATCTCCTTGACAAAGCTATCATTTAGAGCAAGACTAATTAGTTTTCCTTAGAGCTGCATGTTACCACGCTTTTTAAATGTATTCTCCTCCGTGTTCAATATAACACAGAACCATACCATTCCCACATCTTGTGGCAGCAGTATTCTATTCACACACCCTAACAACATAACATTTAACATGTTAACAAAAACCACATTGCACTCACTAACCACAAAACTCCTCGAGGAAATTTTCATATTTGCCAGTCATAGCATTACATAATGGAATAACAAACTCAAAGGCTACGCTGGCCCAAAGGTAAACACAGCCTGGCATGGCCAAAGCGCATCTGTCAGGACGAACCTGTGCAGGTTGTCTCTGTATTGTACACAATCCTTCAGGATTCTGAGCTTTACGCTGTGGCCTGTCACTGATGCATCACAGAAACAGGAGCTCGGTACACTGCAGTCTATTCAGCACTGTGTGTCTGCTCTTTATCGCTGCAGACACTCAACAACTTCCACGTGGTTTCTTGTGCAAATGTGCATCTGCATGTTCTTGCAGACAACAGTGCTGACATCATGCTCATGAGATTTACCCCTCATAATGTTACATATAAGCTTGTAATGCTTTGTTACAGAAAGCAGCAACTTATTCAATTATGCCCTATGCAGTTTGTGGATTTTGGACTGAAGCTGTAGTGAGTGTTTTTGTTCTTGTAATAACCATTGAGCCAAAATACTGAATCCAATATTTCAGCCCACTGAGGATGAAATTGATTGAAATCACAGTTGTCAAAAATTTAAATGCGAAAGTTCTGTGTTTCACCCATTGGAATCACAAATGAGGCTTATAATCATCACCAGATGACCATTTTTTATGCTTAAGGAAAAGGGGAAAAAGGCAGATGAGTACAAATGAGAATTAACCTAAGCATATTATGTTTAACATGAGTGAGCTAACATCAGCCAAATCCATTAACTAAATGTAATGTATGTTTTCTATTAGCAAAGGCCTTCTTAAATTACCATGGAATTCCACTTCATTTGCAGAATTCAAAGAAAATGTTTTAAAATAATAACAACATAGGTATACCAAAAAAGATGTGATTAAGGGAATATTTCAGAGTGATGATGAGCACATATAATCAGGAGTGGCCATTTATCACAAGGCTCCTGTTAGACTACAGCCTATGGGACCAATGACCCCGTATACATCCTCAGAAATTTGGTAGCACTGATGTTTTCTTTGGACCATATAATAATTTCAACAAACATGGCAATAAGGAGCTGAAACATGCTCAGTGCCCCAGAGGAGAGTCTGAAGGGGGAGAACTCCCCTCCTACATCCCTAAACCAGCCAAAGCAACATTTCCTTTCTGCCAAGTGCTCTGCATGCATAAATGGAGGCAAGTCGCGCAGTCTCAGGAAGCACATTCCTCCACAGTATATAACAATACATGGTTCAACACCGTGATTAAACCCACTTCACCACAACTGATATGCATTTTTAGGGGCAGCAATTTGAGCTTGGAATGAGTGAGGTAAAAGGTTCAGTTCCATCAGCTGAAGCTGATAAACATGGTTTCTGATTTCAGGAAGTAAATGCTTGAGGGTCTTCTTGTCTCCTTTAAACCACAAGGGTGGCCCTGGTTTGGTTTAACTCTTAGTTTTTCTTCCCCAAAATGTCTCTCTCTCTCTCTCTCTCTCTCTCTCTCTCTCTCTCTCTCTCTCTCTCTCTCTCTCTCTCTCTCTCTCTCTCTCTCTCTCTCTCCTGCAAAACACAAAGGGCAAAAATGCAACTGCAGTCTTGAGCTTGAGTGAAACTAATGTTGTCAAAATAAATATACTCAGCAATTCTGGAACCTGTAACAGTATCCCATCTAATTCTAGACAAGAATGTTTCTTTTTCTGTGCATTTACATGAACATATCGATATAAAGATAAAATCTCTCTCAATAATTTCATAATATTAGTATCAGCCAAGCAAGTAAATGTTTTTTTGACTGAAACAAATGTGGCTTAAATCCTGTTTTCAAATACTTGTAATGAATGCTAAAAAGGTAAAAGGGTGCACTGGTTGCATACCAATAACTTAAATTAAATTATTATTATTTTTGAGAAAAATTGCCAAATTATCTCACAACATTGTTTTCTTGCCTGTGTTACTTACTCTTGAAATAATATAATGCACAGTGCACATGTTCAGTTCATTTCTGCCTGAGTACAGTAGATTCTGAACCATGTGTTCGTTGTAATTCCTTTGTTAAAAGTTTGTTCTACATTACTCATCATCAGTGTTGGATAAGTTACTCAAAAAAGTAATTAATTACTAACTACTAATGACATCTTCTACAGTGTAATTAGATTACTGTACTAATTACTCTGTCAGAAAAGTAATTACATTACGTATTACTAATTACATTCTAAAACCCAAATCAGCCTCAACCAGATGAACTGTTGATGTATGTTCTTGTATTGGTCTATTAATTCTTTTAAATAAATAATTTAAAATCAAATAATTTATATTTGAACTGGTCAAAGAATTAAGGGGGCAGCGTTAAATTAGAAAACATCTATTTTATCATTTGACCTTAAATTCTGATTTTAAATTCACTATTGTTTTAAATTGAATTGTTCTATAGTCTGTACAGTATTTAATGCAATTACATCAGAAGTAACTGTAATTAAATGACTAAAAATGAATAGTAATCCCTTACTTTACTTTTTTTACAAGGAAAATTTTCCCAATTTACTTATAGTAAGGCAATACTTAATAATGCATAACACCCAACACTGCTGCAATCAAAAACTTTTAATCAATTTAGTGTAGAATTTACCAAGTAAAACATAGCAAAGAAATCCTTCTCTGTCGACACTCCTGTAAACTCCTTTCTACTTCAGATTTGAATGGCCCTCCCAATCAATTTTGGCGCGTGCAAACTGACCTCGCGCTCGTGCGTCCTGTTGCCATAGCAACAGCGACTCTCGTTTCCTAAACAAAGTCGAGACAAGAGGATAGGAAATGAAAAAACGTTTACAGCGAGCAAAACAGCTGGCGTTCATAGGTGATGACAGTTAATATACAACATTAGCTATGACGGACTGCTGGCTGCATTAAGGTATGTAATGCCAGGAGATCCAGAGTAATAACTTTTGCTACTGAATCAGACGCTTCATTGTTATATCTGTACCGAAACAAAAATGCCAGTATGCCTTTTAGTTTGCATTTATATTCTTTACACGCCTAACTTGCTTTTCTTTATTTATTATAAGGGAGTTATGTTAAACATACTGCAATATATTATAATGATTGACGGCTGTCTCTGCAGCTCCCTAGAGTTTTACCACAGAAAGGTATTGATTTTAATAGGCTCCCTATGTCATCTTCCTGCAGCCTGCTGCTTTAAGATCAAGTGTAAAAACCGACCTGCTGTCATGTGTTGATGTATGTATTCCCTTTATTTTTGTCCTAGTGTGCATTGTCAATGGTTGTCAAGACAGTGTAGAGAGAACCTAAGCACAGGGAATAAAATATCATCCAAAGTCTTGCTAAGGAGGTCTTTCAGGTAAACTTAAAGGGATAGTTCACATAAAAGTAAAATTCTCTCATTATTTACTTACATTCGTGATATCCAAGTTGTGTATGACTTTCATTCTTCACCAGAACACATTTGAAGAAAAAAAAATAGAAAAATATATCAGCTTAAAATCAGGTCCTTAAAATGCAAGTGAATGGAGATTTCGCTTTTGAACCTCCAAAAATCACATACAGTCAGCATAAATGTCATCGATACAACTCCAGCGGTTAAATTAATGTCTTCTAAAGTGACATGATCTCTTTTGGTGAGAAAATATTAATATTTAAGTACTTTTAATTCTAAATCATCGCTTCCGGTAAGCTTCATGAGAGAGTGGAGTTAGTCTCTCATGAGGCATATTCGCATTGCCATAATACAGAGGTAATCTCACATTCTGCACTCAGTTGAGACATACCATTGTGAGTAAAGAAATAGATAAATACAGATCTAAGCCTAAATCAACTAAGCTACAGGACAGGGTTCCTCCTTCTCACTTGTAAACAGACCTGCTGTGACGCACTTGCATTAGTTCTCACGTGTTTCAATGCCAATGTGATTACATCACTTATTATTTATCTTTTTCTCACCAAAAGCAATCATGTCGCTTTAGAAGACATTAATTTAACAGCTGCTGTCGTATGGATGATTTTTATGCTGAATGTCTGTGATTTTTGGAGCTTCAAAAGAGAAATCTCCATTCACTTGCATCTTAAGGACCTACTGAGTTAAGATTTTTCTTCTTTTTTTTCTTTTTTCCAAATGTGTTCTGGTGAAGAAAGAAAGTCATACTTAAGATATAATGAGGGTGAGTAAATAATGAGATAATTGTTTTTTTTTTTTGGGGGGGGGGGCTTGACTATCCCTTTAAAGGAATATTGCAGGTTCAATACAAGTTTACCTCAAACCACAGCATTTTTGGCATAATGTTTATTACCACAAACATTTATTTTGACTTCTCCCTCTATTTAAAAAGAACAAAATCTGGGTTACAGTGAGGCACTTAAATAAAATGGAAGTGAATAGAGCCAATCTCTGAACATTACAATACTCACTCTTTCAAAAGTATTTAAGACGTAAACAAAACAATCTCTTACGAACCTTTTCGGTATAAATTTATGTCCAATTTTACAACGTTGTTGCCGTGATGACATAATGCAGAAAACTAAAAAATTAAGTCATTATATATACTTAATTTAATTGTAGAAAGTTTTAACAAGTAATTTAGTGTCTTTCATTCAGATTGTTATTTTCATTGAACCTACATTATTTATTTGGATTACATCAAATTAATATACTAAAGTAGTTTAAACTCAACTTCATTAGGTTCATCAAACTCAAATTACTTAAGTTGATTTAATAAATGTTCTCATGTTGGTCCAACTTAATTTAAAAGCATGCTGGGAAGATGGAAATCCCTTGCCCAGTTTCATCAAAATTAACACCACAAAAAGTGTTCATGCAGTCCCAACTCAAATGGATTAAGTTAACTTCCATTTTAAAAATGTAAATGGATAGAACACAATTAAATCAAGTTGTGACAAAATGTTCTAGAATTGTATTGCTTTAGTTTATTTTAATTAAGTAAATTGAACAAGCAACATAAATGCTTTTTTCTGTGATAGGTGTTTCACAGGGCTCGGAATATTCTGCAAAAATACAGCATGCAGATTTGCAGGGTCAAGCTTAGACATTGTTAACCTCAAGGGGATCGGGCTCTTTTTTTCATGGGAAACTGATCTACCTTGACAATAATCTTAGGTTAGGTCCCATGGCTCTTTCACCTTTGGCCTCATTCTTACTATTCAAAGATAATATGTAGCTTGATAAAGGTTTGAGGGTCAATTGACTGTTTCTGTCTCTCAAGTATGTAACATCGTAGAAATAATGATCTTCTCACAGCAAATAATTGACTCCATCAATTATACATTTAAAACCCATTTAAAGACATTTAAAATCAAAACCCATTCGAAGACATTTAAAATCCATACAGCCACATATTAAGAGGTCAATCCTCTAAAAACTAGTCAATCATATTTTCTTGTATAGTGATTCAGATTTGTGGTTCTCATTAATCACCTTATTTCCTTGACATGCTGGCATCATCGTCTTCTTACCATACAGTTGCCAAAGAGAAATCTGGACATATTTTGCAGACAAAGTCATTATGGTTCGTCTGACAGTGCAACTGATTGCTAAATCAAGCAATAATTTTAAAATCAGCAGAAGTGAATCTCTCCAGCAATACCTTAAGAAACTGACCCATCTCAACTTCTCAAACAAAAATATAGAGGACATTGTAAGTTTTTTTTTACCTTTGAAAATAAATGTAATATTTAAATTCTAATATAAATTCTAATTGACATCAAATTAATATTATATTGTTGTTGTTTATTTATTATTTTGTTTTCCCATCTCAAACATATAGGATGATCTATCAATGTGCAAAAACCTTACTGTCCTTTACCTATATGATAACCAAATATCAGAAATCTGCAATTTGGGATTTGCCTCAAACCTTACACACTTATACATGCAGAATAACAATATCTCTCACATTGAGAACCTCTCATCTCTACACAAGCTCTCCAAACTGTAAGTATCTAAAAATATTCTAGCAACATATTTGGGCTGGATGTATTTACTATTTCACAGTAGCATTCCTGCGTGCATTGATGTTAATATTTTCTATTGAAATGTAGTGGACTTGTAATTAAGGAAAGGGCCTTAGGTGTTAGCTGCTAATATTTCTATTTTTGAGGTTCCTGGGAGGAAATAGCATCATTGTGGTTGAGGGTTTAGAGGAGTTGAAAAGTCTGAAGGAGCTGCATATTGAAGGCCAGAAACTGCCCCGTGGAGAAAAGCTGGTTTTTGACCCCCGTTCTATTTCCAGCCTCTCTGTGAGTAACTCATTGCAGCATTTCATATTCATACACCGCAGTGCACATTAACTGCAAGCCTTGAAGTCTACAGAACCTTGCAGAGGGTGTTTTATGATTTAGATTCAAATAGCACATTGTCCTGAAGCATCTTGTGAGTTTGCTGTCAGATGAGAGGCATAGCTTAGATAGATGAAGCTAAAACACCAATGTACCAAGATTTGTATCAAAGAAGTTCTGTGCAAAATTCGATGAGGTTAAAAGAGGTCTCTGTGTCTGCTACTGGTTTGACAAATCAACAGGGAATGTTTACCGCCTAGGTTATAGATAAACAAACTGCAAAGTTGGGAATTTTGTTTATTTTGATAATTAATGAAATTGCAAGTGTAAGTGCACCCAATTTCCCCCCCCCCCAAAAAAACATCCCTTAATGCACCCCTTTGACTAACTCAGTGAAATCTTCATTGATTCCTCAGAAGTGGGACTGGTTTAAACTTTTAAATGTCTAATGACAACAATATCAAATTTCATCCTTCCAGGAATCTCTGTGCATTCTAAATATCAGCAAAAATAACATTGATGAGATATGGGACATGGCTCCTCTCAAAAAATTGACCCATCTTTTTGCTGCTGATAACCAGCTACAGGACATACAGGTAAAAATATCCTCTCTTCTACATTTCCAAAAATCCAAAGAATAGCCATTTTATAAAAATTATAATTTTATTTAAGTAGCATGCTCCTATAGGAATTATAAATTAATTCCTGTAGAAAAATATGAAGAGTGAAATTATAGAAGGAGAGCAGTGCTAAAACATAATCCTACAAATCCTGCCAGCAGTCTGCAGACTTACACAGGGTCAAAATTATTCAGCAAATCAGCAGGCTGGTCTCCAGGGACAATTTCTGCTGACAATTTAAACAAGCACAAGTTTTCCTCCTTCTTTAGTGAACTGACTTTCCTCTGAAATAAGCTCAATGCCCCTTATAACTTCAGCCTTGTATTACAAAAATATTTTGACTCAAATATAGCTTCCTTTTTGGGAAAAAAAAAGCTGAAATATAACTTATTCTGGAAAAGTGATTTTCTGGCCCTTTCCAGCCTATTGATTTGACAGTGGACAAGGAATGCTTTCCAAACACTAACGTAAGTGTAAGAAGTAACACTACAAGTAGCTTAGCAGTAACTTTGGCCAACAGCACAAAAGACAATCCTATCAGCAACTGCCACCGATAATAGTGATCCATGTGTCAGAGGAAGCTTTCATGTTTAGCAGATATCTCCTTTAATTTATACAACCCCTTTGCCATTATTGATTTAGTGACGACAGCACCCAAAGGATCAATTCCTCCTTTACGCATCTTGGTCCAATTCCAGAGGAAACATTATGGATTTTTAAAAAAGATTATGACAGGCAGTCAGCCGAGTGACAAATGGGTACTGCAGAGGCTGTTAGTGGCGCATGGCCAGACAGTGCAGATAGGGATCGAAGCTCTGGTCAAATACAGGTTCATAACTGGCCATCATTAGTCCAGTATGGGGCTGGAAAGAGCCCAGTCAGGAGTGCATTGAGCACTCCTGCGCATTGGAGGGCAATTTGGCGCTGGGCAGTTCCCAGCCAAGCCCTCAGAGTGACAGACCTGACACGATCATTTATCAAAGCTTGAGAGCGTGTGGCTCGCTGGGGTCCCGCTAGAGCTGATTGCACGCGGACTGAAAAGTGGAAGCACTTTAGTTGAGACAGGAAGGCAATGAACAATCAGAGCGTGTCCAGAGAGTATTCATATTTCCAGCCTGGATTAATGTGTCCTTAGATAAACATACACTGCAGGCAACATGCTTGAGGACTATTGCCCAGGGGAACTTGTTAGTCACGCAGTCCAAGTGACAGTATTTATTAAAGCAAGCTGATGTCTTGTTTACACTTCCATCCTCTGAATTGTTTTTTGTCCTTGTGGCCTATTTGTCTTAAATATGATGCCATTACAATATTTTAGCCTGCACATCTTGGGCTAAATATGTTTTATATTGAGCTGCTAAATCTGCTCAGTGTTACAATATTTTGCAAGCATGCAATTGGGAAATTTGAGATAAATTTTTTATCCCTATAAAAATAATGTAGGTTAGGTTAGGGTTAGGTAATTTAAAGTGTAAAATGAAATTGAATGCCTTTATCGACTATGCCTTTTTGCTTTCAGGAGTTAGAGACTGTGTTCAGCCAGTGGTGTCAACTACATCTACTGGATCTGAGTAGAAATCCTGTGAGTCACAAACCTAAATACAGGGACAGATTAATAACTGTCTGCAAAGTTTTAGGTGAGAAAAATAAGCGTACTTGTGTGCTTTTAATTAAAAAAATAATTTATTGATTATATGAATCGTTGGCCTTCTGAATGATTTGACTAATCACACATTATTGTTAGTCCTATCATTAAATGTTTATGTATTAATATACTAAAATAATTTAATGATGTATTTTTTATTAGTGTTGTCCTTATGATTGATAATTGTTACTAATAACTCTGTTGCGTTTAAACAATGCACAAAAAACTTTTCTTTTTGTATTTTTTTTATGTTTAGAGGACCTTGATGGAAAACAAATAAATGAGTTGTCTAGACAGTTTCTCATCAACTGGAAAGCCTCTAAAGGTGCAAAGAAGAAACTAGGGGATAGGAAAGGACAAATCACAACTCCAGTTACAAGTATGTATGAGCATTGCTGTTTCATTGTTTAATCATATTATTTATTAACAAAAAAATAAAAGTATAATATAAATGACTTACTGCAGCATTTATATTATGAATTACATTTCTGTGTTGAGTACATTACAGTCAAATTGATAAATTGTTCTTGTTAATATTTACAATCATTTACTTTTACAAGGAGCTTTTTCTTGTTATTGTTGCTGCATTTCTCGTATTAGTCAAAGCGCTATTTATGGCATTGCAGCATTTTATATCATCAGCTTGTGGTTACATTTGCCATGCATGTCCCATGTGTCATGATTTCTCCATTCCATGAAAAGATATGTGGCTCACTCCATGTTTTGCTTCAGCTGATTTTCACATGGGCCCCCAACATCCCTTTGCCTGTGACCACACCAGCTCTCTTAACCCGTCAGATTATAGGAGGCCTGGTGTAAAATTTCGGCAAGACCAAATTCGAGCAGTCAGCAGAGGAGGAAGGTATGAACAATTTACATTTGCTTATATAAAAAAAAATACCTAAAACTCACATGTACAGGGAGAGAAAATGTTCTTAATGTAACTGCTCATTTGCTTCCTTCAGACATGCTGTATAAATGCCTGCTATTTGTCAAGTTATATGACTCATAAGTCTGATTTTCCCACCAATGCAAATAAACAGCTTTTTCCTTTAGAACTGGCCTGAGGTTAACCATAGTTCTACGCTACTCTGTGTAAATTAACATCAGCTAGTTCTACTGCAGAAATCATATCCCTTTGATGTCTCATTTCCTAGACATGTTAATTCAAATATACATTAGGTTATCACTTTAGTTTCTTTATCAGCGTGTGGCATTTGAAATGCAGAAATGGTCCATTGACGTATCTATCATAAATATGAGCAGGATATCTCTATATCTAGTGAGAGAAACTGTAATCAGCATCAGTATTACTGTATGAGGAATATGAATGATGAGAATGCTGAATTGCAGAGTGTAAAGCCCTAATCAGATGGTCCAGTAATAGAAGGTTGTGTAGAGATCATTTACAGAAGCGTATTTTAGAGTGTATGCACTTTACATGCATTTTACATATGCATAGTGAATTTACAATATTCTTGGCTTTTTTACATTCCTATTAATGAATCACACAACAATCTTAAATTATTTGAATTATTGTCTAGAAGAAATTAACAAGTGATGAAGTGATGAGCATATTTATGTCTTTTTTTATGTATTTTTATTTGTCAATTCATGACTGCAATTGTTCACAGGTCAAAGCGGCAGAATATTCTGGTGAGGAGTAGCAGACCCTGAAAATCTAAGACAAATAAGTAAAAAAAATTGTTTAGTGTCCTTAAATGGCTCTATTGAATTAGACTAAGGAATGCTTATTTCAGGGATTTTCCTGAACGCTCTCAAGAATGTGAATGAGTTTTTCAACTCTGTCCACTGTCTTATAGTCACTTGTATGAAATATAAATGTTTTAGCAGTTTTACCCTTTTGTAACAAAACACTCTCTTGAAATGTCTGTTACACTGTCTTGTTTGAAGGTGTGCATTGTCAAATTCTATTTGAAGATACTATTTCTGAAATTCTGTTTCAAATATTTTGTCTGTGTACTTGTCAGTAATAAATATAATTTTTAAAATGTTGAAGTTTTTATATATATATATATATATATATATATATATATATATATATATACCAGCAAATTACGACTAAAATTTTAAACCAATAATTCAAAAATTACATTCACAAAAAGGCATAATTACGTTTTGTACATTGTTTAGGATTCAAGGATACGTTATTCAGTGTTATTATGCAAGACTTTTAGATATAGTAAAATATTTAATTCATAAAATATATTATAAAATTTCACAGCCTAAATTTAATTTAATTTTGATAGTTAGATCGTCGAGGGGAAAAAAGGAAATTAAATAACCAAATCTCAAGATTAAATCACAGATTATGGTACATCTAGTCTCTCATAATAAAAACAATTTTAAGCTTTGATTTTAGTTACTTATAATTTTTTTCATCAAACAATCAAACATTTTTCTGTTGTGGATATTTGCAGCACCACAGCATTAATAACTGACCGATTGTGAAACTTGGTATTTTAACAAATAATGCATATATTAATGCATATTATAATGCATTATACAATGCAGTAATTTAGATTCAAACCCATAGAATCATAACAGACAGATTCTGACAGAACTGTTTTTTTTGGGGTTTTTTTTTTTCAAATTATGTCAACTTATTTAATATGCAATAGGCTAATCAACTTCAAGCATTGGTCTAGTCAAAGCAATAAAAAACATGATTGTGTGTGTGTGTGTGTGTGTGTGTGTGTGTGTGTGTGTGTGTGTGTGTGTGTGTGTGTGTGTGTGTGTGTGTGTGTGTTAGCAGGGTATACGCACTGTAAGGTGAGCGTATGAACGTAATACCTGCATATTTGAGTGTAATAACTACACCAGGGTATAACCTCTGAAAGATGTAGAGTAATTAGGCAGAGAAGCTTACTTAACCTCATTTGCTCTGCTTTATAATTATTGGCCAGGGGGCAATACTGTTACTTCATCCTAACAAAAACAATGTTTATTAAGAACAGTCTGAGATGTACATGTTATGAATAATTCCATTCATTAATTCTCCCACATCTCCGTTTGCGGACTTTGGAAAACAGAATGATTAATTTAGGAGTCTCACAAGAATTTCCTCATGCTTGCCAGTTGATTGCAGTGTTTAGGGTTTATTTATTGGCTTTGTCCCAGAAAATGAAGTTGCACAAACATTGTCTGCGGTTCTAAATATACCACCAATATTCTATTTTTTTAGATGTTAACGAAGAGTCTCATATTGTTGACAGGACTGTGCAGTTAGAGCATGAATCTGATAGTTCATAATTATAATGATCTCTTTGGCAGCTTGAACATTATTAAATGTTTAATCACGACGACCACATATTTTTTCACTGAACAAAGCAAAATCGAGAGGACAAGAATAGCCTATTTCTTTCTTGCTTAAACAATATTTCACATAATTTTCTGAAGTTGTGGTTTGAACAGCAATGTGAGTTAAAAACTGTGTGGACGAAAAATGCTGCCTCTGGCGTCGGAAAATGTTCTGTGCCCTCCTACTGATGCGAAGGGAAAACAGCGGCGCTCCAGTTGCCAGAGTTTAAAGGCTTTTGATTAATTACACCGGAGTGAAACACTTGTCAGCTCTTTGTGTTTTCCAATAAATTAGAGACTCCTGAGACTTTACGCACTCATTCAGGTGAGGACTCTGCGTGTGCACGGACATATATCTCTACTTTCTGCTGTGACTGGATATTTGTATATTTTTGCAAAGGGAAAGTGACTGTTTCTTTCACTACCGAGCTTTTGCCGAGCAGCGGAACCAAACTTTATGCATGAGAACAAGTTTTAATGACGTTTGGTTTTTAGGACAGCACACAAACGACAATACAGGTATGCTTTTCTGTTGATTTGAGTAACTTCTAAATAACCAACATTACAATAACTATCAAGTCTACTTAACATGTCTGTGGTAGAGATTGCATAAGATCTATTAATCTTGTCTGGCTACAATTATTTTATGAAAATATGGGCAACTCACAGTAAAAAAAATTGAATATAAAAAAAAGTTTTTATTTGTATTTATTTTTTACTAACAAGCTAACAATAAAAATAACGGGTAGATTATATATCATATGATGCTTAACCAACCTTTTTTTTTTTTTTTTTTTGCATACTATAGGCTATATAAAAGTGTATATGCCTGAGAATGTTTAAATCTGTTTGCACGTGTTAACACGTGTGTTACTATATAATTATCTAGATAAAGAAGTCGGAAGACAGACAATCCATATGGATGGCAATGGTTCTGTGACAGTTATGGATGACAGTCCCGCATCCAGCCCCAACTCAAGCCCCAGTCCTGACACGCTCTCAGCGGACAGCTCCTTGTCTCGCTCCAGGGTGGTCCCGTCCAGTGGCCTTGGTGGCAGAGGGCGACCGGCAGCAGCCAACGCGGCGCGCGAGAGAAGTCGCGTGCAGACCCTCAGACACGCGTTCCTCGAGCTACAGAGAACATTACCATCGGTGCCACCGGACACCAAACTATCCAAACTTGACGTTTTGATATTGGCAACCACATACATAGCGCATTTAACGAGAACCTTGCAAGAGGAGGGAATGGAAGAGGGGGAAAACACAAAACAAACTGAAGCTTTAAACTCACTCAAAGGAGACGGTTACTTACATCCCGTGAAAGTAAGTCTTAATCCTCTGGTAAATTGCATAGTAAATCACGTTGTCTAATGTGTGCAAACAACATGATATATATATATATATATATATATATATATATATATATATATATATATATATATATATATATATATATATATATATATATATATTGGCTATAAATGTAGCCTATAAAACGACAAAATATTTTAAATGCTTTTCAAAATTGACTTACATAATTTTTGTTCAAGGTTGAAAAATCCCACTTTTATGCACGAATAATTTATGCTATGATACATTTAAGATGGTGAATAATTGTCTCTATTTATCGTTTTTATTTTGTCTTTCAGAAATGGCCAATGCGTTCAAGGTTATATATCGGTGCCTCTGGCCAGTTCCTGGGAAACTCAAATGAAAATCAAGGGGCGTCTTCGTCGTCATCACAAATATAGATCATTTGCACGTGAGACTTTTTGAGATAACAATGAAAAAAAATTAAGATAAAATTATAGCTGGATTTTTTTATTTAATTGCATTTTTAATTTTTTTTTTTTTTTTTTTGGGTGGTGGAGAACTCCATGACAGTATTTTTGTTGCATAAATGGTTTAGTGACAGCCTTAAACTTAAGAAGGTTGTTTTACGCAGCAGCTAAACAACAATTCAGTTTATGTTTTTCATATTGAAATGAGGATCAGTTAGCAGTGAATTGTGCCATATACTTGGATGTCCATATTAATATATCCCTATTATTTCAAACATGTAAATAAGATTAAAAAAATTAGACAAATTGTGTGTTTTTAAAAGGCGGAAAAAGCTGTGGATCTCTTCAGACTTCCGTACCCTGCAGTTCTGTACTTGTTGGTAAAATTGTCCTCCTTGTGTTGGGTTAATGAGCTGTCATGCTTAAGCTGTTGGCTATGCACTTTCTGTTACAACATTTGCACTAAATGCATGTGTGAATAACTAAACATTCGTCATGTGAAGTGGTCTGTCAAAGTCGCAACAATAGCATCACGGTCCCCTTTTCACTCTTCTTCCTTTTTTCTCGTGAATTGTTTGCAAGTGTACATGTGGAATGGTAAATAAAAGGATTCTTAAACTGAAATTACACTGATCTCAAGCTTTTTATTCACATACAGGATGTTTTACTGAACTAAACCCTTCACAATATAACGAAGACCATAATGCCGGGTGTGTTCTCATCGCAAGCAATTTAGGAATTACAAAAACTGGGTCAAAATATTTGACATCGACTAAAAGTTTGATATGATCTATGCTTTTATCTAAAACATTTTTATGTACTACTAATGTAACTATTACAATGGCATCATGCTGTAAAATTGCTCATAGAAACATTTAACTCTTTAAAATGTCACTGAAACAATAAAGTTGACACTATCAATTCTTCTTGTCATTTGAATGTTGCTTTGCCCTTTAAAACCTGTTTGAAGGAATTTATCTGGTCGGCTGGCTGGATGGATATGTATTTGTTTGTAGCCTAAAAAAAAATCCTGAAGTTTTCAAACACACACACACAAAAAAAAAAAAAAAAACTGGCAGCTGTAAATAAACAATATGTCAAATTTAAACAACTTTACAGAACAACCACATTTTACAGTTTAAAACTGTTATAATTTACATGACCACGCCGGCATTGTGAAAGAAAGAAAAAAGAAATCTGTTAAATTTACAGTAAAAATAAATAAATAAAAGTCATTAACTTAATATGAACCTTCTGAGACAAAAAAGTATGTTTTTTACTTTATAAAATATTGTTAATCACCGTAAAAAATGTTCATCAAAAGTAGTTATTCCAGGAGCAATGACCAATACACACGCAGAGACAGTGCTCAGTGTCACGCACACAAACGTTAAACACCATCAGGGTTGCATGTGAAATTAAAATAATGCAGTAAACATTAAATTACATTAAATATAAAACAGAACACCCCAATGTACATTACTGATATTTAAATAAGAAGAAACTAACTATTCCCATAAATTATAATGAAATGATGAATTGTGGGAATGCCCTATTATTGTTTTTTACTGTAATTTTAACAATTCTTTACTGTAAAAAGTACATGTGTCTTGTTAAACATAATGTACATTTTTACCATTAATTATACAGGAAAAGCATACTTTTTACATCTAAAAAATGTCATTTTTACAACATGTTATCGTAAAAACTAATATATTATAGGCCTATGTATTACAGTATATTTAATTTTTTACTGTATATTTTACAGTTAATACTCATTAATCAATTAAAGTTTTTTCCTGTAGCAATTTTACAGTCTTTTACAGACATTCTTTACAGTGTATTTATCCAAATGTCTGTCCATGTTTTCATTAATTGTTCTTTATTATTTTCTTTTAGTTATTTTTGTCTTAATTATTTATCTTTACACTGGGTGAGGAGGTGTGTTTGCGATAGCAAGCGTGCAAATTTGTGGGGAATAAAAGAAAGAAAAATAAATACATAATCTTAGGCTTGACTACTAAAAAGAGATTAATTGATGTACGATGATCATTCGAAATCAACACAGGTCTACTAGGCTATTGTTTAAAGCAGTCCTATGACGATCCCGTGGGAATAAAACACTTCACTCCAACGGTGCTCAACAAGTAAACGACAAATAAACTTAACACCCGGTGAGCGCGCCCTTAAAATAATTAGAACAGCGTTTTCTTTCCAGGAGTGCTGCACATTGCACCTGTGTAACTGATGTAAATTATATTTACTTACTGGTACCGAAATCATTTAGATGTATTTCTTAACATGCGTTTAAACAGTACAGCAGTGATATGTGGCTTTGATCTGCAAAAGGTTAGAAGCTCGTTGGAGATTTATGCATCTTGGTTTGTTCATGTGGTTGGTCAAAAAGCTTGTTCCATACATAACAATCGATCGCTTAATTGAACAAAATGACTTGAATTTGTTGAAGTCTGAGTGTTTCACATTTCTGTAGCAGGATCAGTTGTCTTCATGAAGAAAATTTGAAGGAAAGTTTCTTTCATGATGAGTCTGAGGCATTTTTTTTATTCACAGATTAATACATTCGAACTGAATTAGTATTAACTGTCCCCTTTTTGTGTGGCATCATTCCTTTAAGCTACATAACTGGGCATCAAATCCTAACACCAAGTGTTTTTTAAGAGCTAGTCTGTCCTGTTACAAGTCAGATCAGCTGAAATCTGTGCTTTTGCTATCAAGATAATCATTTTCAGAGTTGTGTTAATGCTGATATTCTGTAAAGCTGCTTTGAAACAATGTGTGTTGTGAAAGGCGCTATAAACTTGACTTGACTTGACTTGAGAGTTAATATCAGAATCAGAATGAGCTTTATTGCCAAGTGTTCACACGTACACAAGGAATTTTGTTGGTGACAGGAGAAACAAGTGCTCACAGAACATTATGCAGGGTTTACACTAGCTTTAAACAGTCTATACTGTTTCAGCTGGGTGTATAGACTTATGAAAGAATTTGAAAAGATTTGGAGAAAAGATATAAAGTTCGTTCTTGTTTCTAATTCATTTTGTGTATAGATTTAGTGAAACTCAGCATTTGGACAGATTGGGAGATGTTATCAAATCACTTTGTTGTAGTCCCTGACCTGTTTGAAGTCTTTTGAACACTAATAGTGGATGTCGAAGTTAATATTTTGCGAATATGTGTATCTTCCTGTTCCTGACAAACTGATGTGTATGTATGATCAATTGTGTGTATTGTCAAGGTGAGCCTTTCTACACGAATGATCATGCTGTAATACCAAGAAAATGTTTTAAGCATCCCAGGAGGAATGTTATAAATCATTTTGGCAGGCGCATGTCCCAGATCCAGTGATAAATAGCCCCTATGCCATTTGCTCTGCTGTCAGCAGGACTGTGCTCTGTCCGGCATAGGTCTGCTGTCCCTTGTGTGGCCATACTGTTTTGGGAATGGTCTTTACATGGCCTGGATTGGGTAATCAGGGCTTAGACTCACTTGGAGGTGCTGCGGTCTTGGTAAAGGTCCTGACCTTGAGTTGAACTAGTGTTGCCCAGGCCGTTGTGCCTGTGTGGGAGGATCTACTCATGCTGTGTTACATGCGCCTTTTGACCTCTAGTTCATCAGTCATCTTTTTGAGGTTGAATTGAGTTTTTCACTTATTGGCTCTTCCCTCAGTGCTGCTCTTTTGAGGTAGCACAAAATCAATGGCCTTAACGTATGATGGGCAATTAGTGATAATTTTTGGGGAGATCTGTCCATTCCTTTGTTATTATGATAGCTCTTTTAATTTACTTTATATCCTTTTTTGTTGAACCAGTGTTGAACCAAATGAGAATGATTGCTGCTGCCAATGAGAGGAACATTGTAAAGGTAAGAAGCTAAACTGATTAGGCCTAGATGTGTGTCGCTTTTTTTCTCTCAACTCATGACATATTTATATTGGATTGAGTAATAGAACTGTACCAGCAGTTCTGCCTGAAGCAATGATGATGATCACATTTTTGTCGTTTACCCATCAGACCAGAATGTATTTTTGACACCGTGACTATCTGAAACAAGAGCAGAGTTGCTGATTTTCCAGTACCCCACTTAAAGTAAAAATATTAAACCAATACTAATATACTGAATTGATCCTAGCCTTCTTGCCCCACCGGATCAAAGGATTGCACCTGGAAAAGGATGATGAGTCTTGCAGCTTAATGAAGATTGGTAATTATTTAACACTTACACATTATCTCTTTTGCTGTAAATGCGTTTCATGCAGTTTATCCATCTAATCAGACTGGGCTGTTAATGCTGCACCTGTAGTTACCTTGAAAGTCTTAACACTAGAATATGTAAGCAAATTATGGATTTTTGGTACAAAATGCTTGTACTGTGATATATTTCATATTTGTGTCATGTACCCTACAGATTGGAGTTTTGAAACTGAATAAGATTTCTAGGAGGCTAATTGTCTTGAGGGTTGTTAGGTGCCAACAGTTCTACCTAAAGCAATGATGATGATCACATTTTTGCCATTTACCCATCAGACCAGAATGAGTTGCTGACACTGTAACTATCTGAAGCAAGAGCAGAGTTGCTGACTACCAGTACCTTACTTGGAGTAAAAATATTAAACCAAAGCTAATGTATGGAATTGATCCTAGCCTGCTCGACCCTCCAGATCAAAGGATTGCCACTGGAATAGGATGACATGAGTTGCAGCTTAATTAAGATTTGTAATATTATTTATTTATGTTTTACATGTTACTGTTGCTTTAAATATGAGTTTCATGTTTTTTGCAGTTTATCCATCTGACCAGTCAATGTTGCACTTTAATTTTACATTAAAACACTGGAGCTTTTTCACAGAATAGGTAACATAAATATTATTGTAAGAAAATGCTTGAGGCCATGATAAATTTAATATTTTTGTGACTGGCATTGTGAAACTTTGAAAAAGGTTACTTGGAGGCAAAACTGTTTTGTGGGCTGTTGGGTGCCACCAGTTCTGCCTAAAGCAATGATGATTTTCATGTTTTTGCCATTTACCCCAGATTGGGTTGTTGACACTGTGAAGCAAGAGCAGAGTTGCTGAATGCCCAGCACTCAATTTGACCAAGAACATTTCCCACTGGAAATGACACGAGAACTGCATCTTGATGGAGACTGGTAATTTTATTATTATTATTATTATTATTATTATTATGATTAAACAAGTGTCATTCAACTTTCCCTCGGAACAACTTTTCTCACTCAAACTTCACAGCTGCTACTGCTTCATGCACACCCTTTGTTGAGAAGGCACAAGATGGAGGCTCCTGGTTTTCACCGTCAGGACTTCATTCAAGTAAGTCAGGATTATTTTAATTCATCAAGAGAAATAAAATGGTCGGATATTTAACGGCTTTGAATCATTTTCACATTTGCTGACACGTTAAAAATAGCTATTGTTAAGCTGCAATTAACGTGCTACTGACGTGATATTTGCAGTGAAATCATAACATTCATCTTAAGTTCTCAATGCAAGTATATTAAACCGCTTGTATGTATAATCATAAAACCTGCAGATACAGTGCAGACATTAGAAAATGTTCAGTTTAGACACATTTTTAGGGAAATTAACTTGAGTTACGGATGTAATAAAAATGGACATGACTTTTTGGCAGACCACTCTCCATAAAAACTGTTTATTAAATGCACAATGCAAACATTATACTAGCCACACAATGAAGAGGGGTCGACACAGAACATGTAATATTCCATTTTTATTACGGTAATTGTCATTTTCACATTAATGTGTAAAAACCAGCACTTACATGTAAGCTCATGTTGAGAGGAAACCCATCCAAAACTCTTTTAAAACGGCAAACGTTGACCTCTGAAACAATGGTATGATATCCGTTAATGCACCCTTATGGAATTGATTAACACTGAAATCGTGATGTAGCATTGCATGCCATATCGGCGTTAAAAACAGCCTGCATTGACAGCTTCATTAAGTACTGCACAAGCTAATTGGCCCAAAATGTGTGGAAAAACACTGAGATGACCACATTATTATGAGATAATCCACTGTTTATCATATTACAATCCAAATCGCAGATGATCCCTTCTCAAATGTTGGCCTTCTCAAACTTCTACGCTCTGTTTGGGTGGGTTTGTGCTGATCAACTATTCTATTTGTTAACATTAGGTATCATGACTAACAATTAACAATTTTTTTTTTTTACAGTATTTATTAATCTTTGTTAATGTTGGTTAAATATATTTTTCAGTGTTCACGTTAGTTGCTAGTGCATTAACTAATGTTAACATATACAACATTTGATTTAAAAGTTATATATATATATATATATATATATATATATATATATATATATATATATATATATATATATATATATATATATATATATATATATATATATATGTTCTCAACTCAACCTTTATTTATAGGACAGATTTATAACAACAGGAGTTGCCCCAAAGTGATTTACAGTACACATTTCAGTCACAACATAATATGCGTAATATACCCTTATTAAAATAGTAATTAATACCTGAGCCTAAAATCTATATCCATAATTTAAATTTATTCAAAAACAAATGAGTAAAAATTTGTTTTTAAAGCATTTTAATGTTTTAAAAAGGCAGAGCGTCGGAGCTGTCCTGATATGAAGTGGAAGCTTGTTCCAGAATTTGGGGCCTACAATAGCAAATGCACGATTGCCCTTCATTTTGTAGCGACAACAAGGAACTTTCAGCAGAAGTTGGTCAGCTGACCTAAGTGCTCTAGTAGGAGAATAAGGGACAAGGTCACAGAGATATTGAGGTGCGAGACCAGATAGAGCTTTGTATACATAGAGCAGAATTTTTAAATCTATCTTCCATTTTATGGGGAGCCAGTGTATGGATGCTAATGCTAGAGTAATGTGGTAAAACTTTCTAGACCCTGTAATTGACCCTAGCAGACGCATTCTGGACCAACTGTAAATGGGACGAAGCAGTTTGAGGCAGTCATACAATATGTTGAAATTAACATAACCCAAGATTAATAAATGCTGTAGAAGTAGTTTTAATTGTTAGTTCATGTTAACTAATGTTGATAACTGGTTGGGGGGAACTGTTCGCTGCCCCCCACTTTGCTCTGTACTAGTGCCCGACCAATATTAGCCTTTCACAGATAACGGTATCGACGTATATGTTTACCGATATGAGCCGATATGAAAACCTTTTTCAGAACATATAATACCAAAATCAATGCTTGAATTGGTGTCATAGCGTAGTTTGTCCAGCAGAGCGTGCTCCGACTCCATTGTTTACAGAGCTGAGCTGATGGTGGCTCGGCAGACTGGGCAGTGTTAAGTGGTGCAGTGTTAAGTGGTGTCTTCTTGATAAGTTGCTTACTAGTTTGTGAAATACATAATAAATTATGATCCTATCATTTTCCCTTTTCAATATAACTAATATAATGTTAACCCTGTCCCTGACAACTATGTCACCCATGTTTAGCCAGCTATAGTTTGTCAGTGCTGTAAGTAATTGTAAAGAGATCAATGGAAAGGAGGAGGCGAGAACCGGCTTGTTAATATAAATAATAGTTTAATATAAAACTTAAACAAAAGACAAACACACACACACGACGGACATGTCTGTAAACTATCTCTCTCTCCCGCACGATCCTCTGCAGTCGACCTTTATTCCTCTCGGGAGGCTTGATTAGCCTAATACGGGACCGGGTGTGTACTATCACGACCCGGCCCTGCCCTCCGCCCTGCCACATTAATGCAGCAGATTGAAAGGTAAACATCACAGCATCTTTTTGCAGCTCAGCAGACAATGGTGCGGTCGTGGGTTGTGTCTGTTGAGTGTTTATTTCATGCTACATTGTTACCTAGTTGGTGAGATGCGATGCTGGTCCATCTTTTACTCTCCGTGACAACGAGCTTATAGGTAAGTCAGCTGACTGAAAGCTAGTGTAAACATTTATTCATCAAACTGTTTATGTTCAGGATTCGCAGTTTGGTACCCCCTTCAACCGAACGATTCCAGTCATTGCATTTACAAAATGTAATATTTAAAAGTCTGGTTTTCCACCATTGAAAGTTTCCCCTGAACTTGTATTGCAGAATATGGTGTAACACCGCTGCCGCTGTTTATATCTTGACTCGGCAGGTGTAAATGCTTCTTGTTTTACAACCAGCCCCTAATTGACTGGCAGTATTAAAATAGTCAGCATTTGATTGATAACAAAACAGTACTACTGATGCTTAACTATTTATTAATAATAATAATAATAATAATAATAAATTTTATTTGTAATGTACTTTACACATGAAGGAACATATCTCAAAGTGCTACAGGTGCACAGGTAAAAAACAAACAATAAAAATAGATTAAAACACTTAATAACAAAATTAAGAACAATTGGTGACAACAAAACAGGATATGTTTTAAGAAAAAGCATTTAAAAATAAGTGGGTCTTTAATTTATTTTTAAATAAATAAAATTTATTTTTATTGATCCTTTATTTTAATGGTCAGCAACTGACTGATACTAAACATACAGTACAGATTTTTATTTAGCTATAATTTTAATTTATTCTTTATTTGAATGGTCAGCCATTGACAGATACAAAACATACAGTACTGATGTTTTAGCTATTTATTGTATTATTATTTATTATTTATTTTCTCAGTGTTCATTTCTAGAATTGGTTGACAATGTATAATAATAATGTCCGATATTTTTTGATAAAAATATTTATTAAAGAAAGCAGCCTTCTGAGTACCTTTGCATAGTCATATTGGTGCCAGAATTGTCTGTTTTCATTCCAGATTAAAAATGAGCTGTATCGGTCACCATATCAATAATCTGTGAATTTCCCTCCTCTAAAATCGTATCTGCATCGGTCTCAAAAATCGTATATCGGTCGGGCTCTACTCTGTACATTTTCCTGCTTTTTTGTGCTTAGCCGATCACATGCCTGTTTCCACTTGTATACATGTGGCTCCATCAGTAGGCAGCATTCTCCACAGCAATGTAATTTTCCTGCGATGGATGTGTATGAGGAAGACTATCTTATATGCATGGCATGAGGAAGACTATTTTACTCTCCATTGATTTGCTTTATTTCCGATATTCCAGAGTTGTTTCTGTGTTTGTTTTCTTAACTTACTGATGAATTGCAGCGCAGTAGTGTGGTTTTCCTCTTACATAAAACAATGTGCCAGCACATATATGCCGACATTAGGACAGTTGATATTTACATTTGCGTGTATAAATGAGTATAATTTATAGTGCAGTTTTTTTCTCTCTATAATCCCAGAAATGTTGATTTCTTTCCGCTGTGTTGACATGTTGTTTGGCTCCATCCTATGACATTCGTTATCCTGGTCTGTCACAAATGTGCACTCTACAAACACTCATCAGAAGGCCGCTTATTCATTTACATGACCACATTAAGCCACGTTCTCATAGAAACCTAGGTGTATTAAACCACTTTCTCTTAATCCATTAAACGGCACACGGAAATGTGGAGGCAGAGGTGTGATCATGAGCTGATCTGTGGAGAGTGAGGTCCGGGAAAGCTGAGTGGTTAAGGATTTACACCTGTGCCAACACCTGTTTTTTATTCCCAATGAGCTCTGAGTTGGAGATAAAAGTGGAGGAGACTGCGGCAGACGAGATAGAGAGCTGAGCTTCAGAGCAGTGTTTGTTTAAAGTGGTGTTCCGCTGAAAAGCAAATAAAAAGAACAATTAAGAAATATTATTTGAATCAAGTACACAGTCTCCTGTTTACTCTTTCCCTGGAACCATGGGCTTTGTTACAGTGGTGCCGAAAGCCAGGAAGGAGGGAGATCACCATCATGGAATCAGCGCTGCTGGCCAAGATCGTCCGAACCCTCGCCGACATCCACCAGATGCAACATCAGGTCGGAGCAGCAAGACTGTGTTTGCATTTCAACAGTTTCAGGCCATGTTACAAGTACTGGTGGAGGACCGGCAGATTATCCAGAGCTTGCTGACACAGGGGGGTACTCCAGCAGGGACCCCGACCCCGCCTGCTGTGCCTCATATCACGCTGGCGAAAATGGGACCACAGGACCTTCAAAGAGCTTTTCAAGCATGCCGCGGAAGGGTCAGGGTGGTCCTGAGCACAGTGCGGTCCATCTGTTGCCGTTTTTGTCGGGGGAAGCTCAGCTTGTGACACAACGGCTACCTGTCGTGTGTCTGCTGGAGCACTCGGACCTGAAAAGAGCCATCCTGCAACGGGCCCCAAACATCACCATCAGCGCTTCCGGGCACTGATATTCAGTGAGTTCTGCAGCCCATTTTCCTTTGCCCAACAGCTCTGTAACACATGTCGGAGGTGGTTGATGGCTGAGGACCATGGCACCAGTGAAATTGTCTACTTGGTGGTGCTGGAGCAGTTAGTCAACCGCGCTGAAGGGAACAGCCGAATGGGTCCAGTGCCACCTTCCGGCATTGCTGGAATACATTTACATTTACATTTACATTTACATTTATGCATTTGGCAGACGCTTTTATCCAAAGCGACTTACAGAGCCCTTATTACAGGGACAATCCCCCCGGAGCAACCTGGAGTTAAGTGCCTTGCTCAAGGACACAATGGTGGTGGCTGTGGGGCTCGAACCAACGTCCTTCTGATAACCAGATTACCAGATTACCAGTTATGTGCTTTATCGCAAACGTCATTAACTATTGGTGATTAAGTTGATCCACACCAGCATTTATCCTCCTCTGATGGATGGCCTGGTCGAATGATTTAATCAGACCCTTAAAAATATGGTTTGAAAGTTTGTACATGGAAGACGGGAGAAATTGGTATAGGTTGCTAGAACCCCTGTTATTTGCAGTATGAGAGGTCTCACAAGCCTCCACTAGGTTTTCCCCCATATAATTACTTCATGGCCACAATGTTCTGGGGGAAAATTGGGAGGGACCTTCAGAGAGTAAGAATGAAATGCAATACATTTTTACCTGAGAGCAAAACTCCACACATTGGGGCAATTTACCCACATCAAGCTCTAAATTATTATCCAAGTGGCAAGGGCCCTATGAGGTCACATGGAGAGTTGGGGAAGTCAACTATGAGGCAAGACAAGCTGATAGAGGTGGAGCATAGCACATTAACCATCTGAATCTCTTAAAACTGGGGAGAGAGGTGGTACTCGTGGCTTTAGCGAAGGTCATCCCAGAGAGAGTTGAGTTAGGACCGGAGGTGGAATCAAAAAACGCTCATCAAACCACCCTGGTGCCCTGTGGAGATGACCTCTCACTGTCCCAAGTCAGTGAGGTTGCCAGGTTGCAAAAGGAGTTTTTCGAATGTGTTTTCACCTCTTCCCAGTTGTACCAACATCATAGAACACCACATTGTGGTACATTCCCACCCCTATTAGTTACTGGAACACAAGAAAAAAGTGGTCCGGGAAGAACTCGAGGCCATGCTTGATATGGGGGTAAACGAGGAGTCCCACAGTGATTGGGCCAGCCCCCTGGTTTTGGTACTAAGATTGACGGGTCGGTCCGGTTTTGTGTGGACTATAGAAGTTTACGCTGTGTCTAAATTCGACGCATACCCCATGCCTCGAATTGAAGAACTGCTTGACAAAAACTAACATTCATTGCATTCATGGACAAAAATAATTGTCATTTTGTGCATGTAAAGTTTTGGTGGTAAATCCAAAGAGATGAATGCTTCAGTAACACAGCAAAGCTGATGTCTTCTTGAGTTGTTGCCTAGTTACAGTAGTAAACAGCTGCGCTTGTACTCACGTTGCTGATGTAATCGGACTGCAGTTTGGACCCAGAAAATATGAAAGTAAAATTTGGCAGGGGAAGGAAACTAACTCTGGTTCGGTCCAAGCAATCAAACAAAGTGTGAAAGCACCCTAAGTGGCACGGCAAAGCACATATAGAGCTGCTATAAGTGTTGGGTGTAACCCATCACAATAATCAGAATCAGGTTATGCTTTCCTTTTATGAAGTGATGCAACAAATTACTCTTTAGTTTTCAGATTTTTCTACTTCAATCCCAGATACATACTGCGTTTATTTAGATGAGAACAGGCAACCTATGTGTTAAAGCTTGCTAGTTTTTCAACAATACAGCCTGATGATTATCTCTAAATATACTCTGACAAAACATCTGTTGTATAGAAAAAACCTAGAAACTAAAAAGGTTAGTTGAATATTCTTTGGAAAAGTTGGAAGGTGCTTAACTGTTGGCTTCCATTATATAACTGTGCCATCTAGTGGTTCAGTCAGATAACACTCTGAAAAGAGTTAACACATTTTAGATGTCAGATTTGTGTCAGGATCATTCTTTCAGCCTCAGGACTCATGGCCACCTTCAAGTCCCTTGCATGAGCCCAGAGCAAAGGAAAATATGGGCAATCATGGAAAAAAACATGGCTTTGACGTCAAGCACAGCCTGTTGTGTAATATAAAATATTTTGTAATGTTTGTAATATAGTCTAACCATATTATGTACTGTACAGCACGTTAAATCTCAGATCTATTTAAACAACAACTGTTACTAAAGAAACAGCAGCCCAAGCATTTTTTCATAGGTTGATGCACCACATTGTAGTCTGGATAAAGGGGCACTCCTGGGTAGATGTCTTAAGGTGTGCACTGTCTTGGACAGGAGTGGGTGATCATCTGATTCGCAACACTGGATCACTAGTCCAAACGCCTCTGCGAGCTGAAGAGGATTTCCTATAATAATATATGTGAACAATTATATCCACTAAAAGATGAGCAGATGATTTATATCAATTACTTTTAAAAATATGTGCTAATGGAGTACTATAAAATAACACTGGGGAAATGAAAGTCATTGTCTAGACCACTGGGGTATGATTTGGCTACTGGCACAAATTGGCATGAGAAGCACCCCTAAAAAATGCATGGTCTCTGGTTCCTGTTTCCAAATACAGAAAGGGGTGGGGCCATCTCCTAAGCATTCCTTACACATGTAATCACAGTCTTCTGGCATGTATACTTTAAAAACTCTCACAATAAAGTTCCCATCTGGTTTCAACAGAAAGGCCAAATTATTATAAGCTAGGATGTAAACCCACCACAGAGCCCAGCACCATATTATCACATCTGGCTGTATTCTTGGAGGGGGAGGCAGCATTAGCTAGGGCCCAGAATTTACAGTGGATGAGGAAGGAGAGCTGCTGTTCCATATCATCACCAAACTTTTTTACAGACAGAGTCCTGCTTTAGAGCTTAGAGCTGAAGGAAATGTGTTTTTTTTTAGGTTCGCTTTATTGGTTGAAATGTAAGCACAGTCTGTCTTATCTTTTGCATTGAGATTTCCTTGAAATAATTACTTAATAATCATTAATTACCACTGGATTGAAGCATGTCCATCTTGTCTCTTGTGGCATGTGAGGTCTCCCAGCAGACAGAATCCTCCAGTTGCCAACAGAGCTGAACCGGAATGGATGTTGGTGGTACCTATACTCATCTTGAGACAGATATGCCAAAAGCTCTTCTGTCAGTGTGATGAATTCCACGTTGGGCCAATCCCAAGCTATATCTTATCAACCTGTAAATGAATAAACACTCAATATAAATGATACTTTAGTGAGGTGGCATGACTTGTACAGTAAAACGGAAAATACTTTACTCTTAGTAGACAAATCCTGGATGACCTTATCGTGGTATGTACATGTGACCAATGATTAGTGTCACTGGTGAGAGCAAGCATATCCAGGTGGTTGGGGGTATCTGGATTTTCATCAGTCTTCACCAAAATAAGTAGAAGTCCTTATTTCAGTGTGTTGTGGAGTCCAGGTGGGATCACAAGGGTACCAAATGAGTTGGCTACAATGGCAGTGAACCTCAATGGGGAACAGGCTGAAGCTGTCAGCAGGTTCTGAAATGTGTTGCTAACCAGACAGAGGCCTGTGAGCAGCAGTTAAGAGGGAATGACTTTAACATGCTGTGAATGTGGCTGTTTTTTTTTTTTTTGTAACTTCAAAGTCAAAACAAGGCCTTAAATTTGGAGTCCATGGCTGGATACTGCCAGCCTCTACACTCCAGGTTATGTTGGGCCACTGTTGCACAGCTGGAATTCCCACAACTCTATAGATGGCCAGATCTCATGGAGTTACACAGTTAATCTAGTTATGTTAAGAAAAACAAAACAATGACAGTTGGGGGGTTGGTCTTATTTTTTAAGAAACATGCTCACCACCTACATGGCTGCCAAGACAAACACTGCATACTCTTTTAAACAATGATTCCACTATAGCTTGTACTAGCTAATGAGTGTAACTTACATTTATTAGAATGTATGTTCAGTAACTGGAGACTGGTGTATTGAATTCCAGACTAATACTAGGTCAACAGAATATGCTAATATAGGCCAGAGAGTCTACAGCCTCTCAAGTTGGTGAATCGTGGAATTTTATTGCAGGAGACAGGAACACCCAATCTAACACTGACTGGATGTGTTTCAACAGTTTATTTACTTTTTGCTCTCTATCAAGACTATGAAAGCCAGATTAATCAGGCATGAAAACTCACTATTTCTTAATGGCTGGTTTAAAGGTAAAGACTGATGGAAATACCATGAGAAGGAAAAGGGGGAACAATTTGAGAAACAAAATTGTATTTAGGCCCACATTGCAAAAAAAATGGTGACATTGATATCTTGAGGAAACCTAACGAACTCCCAAAATATTCACCGCTCTCACATGAATGAGCTCAACAAGCTGTTTATCTGTGAATAAAAAACTGTATAGGCCTACATCTTACATTGAAACATTCTACACATTTAAACATTTGAAGTATTTTTTCCTTAACTTTGCAATTCAAAATTCAGATAAGTAGTTTCCTCTGTACAATTACATTTTGTTTAATTTTGTCTCACCACCTAAAACACAAGATTTCACATCTTTCAGTGGAGATGAGCAGAGAAATCACTCCTAATTGTAGCAGTCTCTGTGGCACCTGGTACATGAACACTGATGTGATGATATCCTTTGGACTAATTGGCAGATGGGATAACAATTCAATTCAGCTTTATTGGCATGCCAATTGAAGTATAGAATTGCCAAAGCATTTAAGGTTATGTTAACAGTTACAAATAAAACCTGCATTTTGAAAAAGCAAGGTAAAAAAGTTACCTACCTCTTGAGCAAGGGCACTTCTCTGAGCAGAAAAATCTGGCCCTTTGTGTGTATTTGGTGACTTATGGCTCTAAAGCTAAAGGTCTCATTGGACCATATCCACGGGGAAACTCAAGAGATCCAACCTATAGTTGGTAAAAGTGTGTTGGCTTTAAAACAACATTAACCTAAAATATTTTTGCTTTTATATATATTGTTGTACACTTACGTCTCAATATGTCATCTATATGATTGCCAAGTGAATTTTTGTCTAACATCTTGTCTTCTTATACCTGGCTTTCTGTTTCTATGTGGTCAAATAGTGTTTTTATAGACAGAAAACAAACCTGAAAAAATGTAGGCCTATACTTAAATAATTGGACTCAATTGTTTGATATACTAAGTAGTTACTAAATCGTGTAAAGTGTACAGTCTCCCAAAGTGGTGTCCAATTCAAGCACATCTGAAGGATTTACATAAAGACTGAATCAATACACGCCCTCAGTCTTCTGTGAACCTGAAAGACAGGTTTAAATAGCTTCTTTTCGTTGTGAAAATTGTCATGGAAATTTGCGTTTTTGTTACGTTCAATGGTGTTAATTTGCTCTGGTTCGAAGTGTGTATCGGTTCACACTTTAGTCATAAAAAGTAGTGTAAAATTAAGTTTAAAAGGGGACACTGATCGCTTTAATATGCCTAAATTATCAATAACCCTCTACTAATGTATATTAAGTCTTATATAAACAACAATTTCATGGCGTTACGGTCTTCCATGAGTTTACGTAACCATCCATGTCTATCTAAATTCATTACTATCGCTTCTTTAAGTGAAAGTAGACTCCATTTCCACAACGTAGCGCTGCGCGGGAAGCCCGTGTACGTCTTAAATATATGCAAATGAGACGTATCAAACAAGCGGATTGACTCAAGAAAACGTATTTACTTGTACAGGTAATCGTTTAAGGTTCATGTCAGTAGGCACTGGTGCCTCATATCATTACGAGGCAAATTAAGTAGTGGTTAATTTCTGGGTCATTGTCAGTAGTCTAACTCATTACAAACTAAGATGCAATCGCTACAAATGTTCAATTTACACTGTACTATAGCTATTTGATTACCAAAGGACTCATGCGGTTCTTTTTGATTGCAGCACACACCTACAGTTCTGCCTATTTTATAATTTCATCACATACATAATATAATATATATTAAATATAAACGGGAATACATGATGTACATGACACAATATAAATGTGTTTTTCCTTATAATAAACTAAACTACAAGAGCACAACTGGTCAAATACTGCACATTATTATAATCAAGTATAGGTCCAGGTGAAAACTACAAATGTGTCATAAAGTGGATGCTCTGTTTACAAATATGATCCCCTTTTCCTTGATACAAATAACTTTATCCAGAGGAAACAATTCTGAGGAAAACATTACACTTCAGCTCCTGAGCTCTCATGGTAAGGCAATCAATGTTATACAAAATAGAACTTTGTTATTCAAGCATAAAAATAAAGTTTGAAACACCCTGCTTCCCAAAAGGTTCATGCACTGCTTCTGTTAATAAACATAAGGGTCCGCCCCACTGAACGGGACATCACACTCAGTTCTTCCCTTTCATCACAGAGACTGATCACAGCAAAGCCATTTCTTGAGGCTTTCTATGGATTGCCATTATTCTTTACAGCCACCCTTAGAGGAAAGAATCTTCTGATGGGGGAGCATAGGAAAATCCCAGGAAGGCATCATCAGCCTCCATGACACTAGCATTAACTATTGACTGCCCTGAAGAGAAGCACACAGAGTTTGTCACAGTTTCCCCTGTAAACTCTGGATCAAAGTTTGAGATGTCATACTGGGATTCCTGTAAAACAACATCAGAGAGGTGACATTTTTTATACCCTTGTAATGAAAAAATAATTAAAGTATAAACAGTACTGGGTGGTAACAGATTACATGTAATCTATGTTACACAAAAAAGTATTTGTAATTGGCTTTCATTCAATTTTGTAATGTGTGTAGAGTTAATTTTGGATTTGGACATGATTACATTCTTGATTACCAATCAAGTGCATGACTTGTGCATTATTACAGATTTTTAGGGGTGTAAATATTTGCTTTCACAACAATTCAATTTGATTACAATTCTTTACCTAACAATTATGATGCATCGTGAAATCTGAAATACGGTCCCGAATCAATAAGATTATTTTGGAACAATTCTGAACTATTTTATAAAACATGCACGTGTATATTAGCATGTAACAGCAGCACAAGTGTACATAGACTGTTTTATATCACTTCTTGAAACTTGATAAAAGAGTTCTGCTGTAAAGACTTACCACACTAGGGTTGAATGGGGGTTGGAGCTTTTTCAGTTCAAGATCATCCCAGTTGATTGAAGAGAAAAATTCATGCTCTTTGACTTCATTCTGGAAATATTAGGACATGATTATAACATACCAAATATTTTGCATACCAAATGCCAATACATTCCCATTACAAGATTGTTAGATTGTATCCAATAGCATATAAATTCTTAGGGAACTGAACTGTACAGATAAATAGAGAACTGATACTTTCTCTATTTTATGAAATGCTTCTTAAATGTTTTACAAAATCATCCAGAAGGTGGCTATGAAGCAGTACTAAATAGCTCACAAAGTCATTTTTGTAGCCAAGCCTCTCGGTGTGGTCTTTCTCCAGTAGGGCCTGAAGGATGGACCAGGCAGCGGTGGAAGCCCCAGGGCGCATTATCAGCTCCTTATGAAGAATATTGTCATACATCTCATGTGTGTCCCTGCTGTAGAATGGTGGCTTTTAAGGGTATAAAGGTAAAACAAGATTTAAACATCCTTCCCTTTATATTTGATTCATTTCTTGAGACTTTGAATTTTTATTTTCTTTAAAGTCAATTGCTCTCTTACCAGCCCATGCAGCATTTCATAGAGCACAGAACCCAGGCACCACCAGTCCACTGTGTTATCATAGGGTTGTTTCCGGAGTACTTCTGGAGCTAGATACTATCAAGAATGCAAAAGATTGCAATTTTAGCTTTAAAAATATATTACTGCACTAGTCAAGGGTTTCCTTGATGTAAGACAGTTCATGTACTAAAGCCTTTAAGAAAATACCAGTGTCAATCTGAGGACTACAAGTCTGACCTGGTTAAACAAAGCAAACTAATCATTAATTATATTATATACATTCAACTATAAAGTAAAAATTACATACATGCAATTCACGTAACTGACATTTATCATCTCTGCATTCAGAAAATAATACCTCAGGTGTCCCACAAAATGTGGTGGTTGTATCTGCTTGGGAAATGCCCTCCTTACACAGTCCAAAGTCAGTCAAGACTATATGTCCCTTAACAGACAACAGATGGCAACATTTTCAGGAAGTCACCACACAAGAGGCCTATTATTCTCAGAGCCAAAGAATCTTTTGTCTGACTGAAATATTTGCCAGAGTCCTGTAAACCTCTCACAATTTCACAAAAGTCTATAGGAAGCGCACAAATAAAACTTAACCCAGTATGACACATTCTTTCAAATTAAAACAAGTCAACAGTTCCATTGTAATATTTCATTTGGCTGGCCAAAGCTACAGTTGTGCTCAAATGAACGCCTCATCTCTGGATTTCAGAAAAGTTTGTTATACTTTCACAGCTAGGGCAGATTACTCGGTTTCCTCTGGAACTGTGACAACTTTGTTCAGATACACTCTTTAAATTATAAAAGTGGGAAAAAATACTTACTTGACAGTCCAGCAGGATATTTTCTGGTTTCAAATCCCTGGGAACACAAGAACATTTAACTTGTTAGCATGAGAAAACAGTGTCATGTGTTTTTAGTCAGGAACAATTGAATTGAAAAGCACATTACAAAGAAAAAGCAAACAATGAATTATGGGCCATTTAATATGATGGGACAGATATGAACACAGGCAACTGATAATGCATTTACTTCACATCAAGAGCATAAAAGCTATGAAAGCAGACTATACTTATACGATGACCAGTTCATTTGCGAGCATAGTGTGTTTTTCCAATTCACCAATCAAACTCCTTTGAATGCATTTAAAGGTGCACTCAGTAATTTTCTGCTAATTGCTAAACAAAGAAATTAACAGTATTTTTCAAAAATGTTTTAAGTGATGTACATTCACATGAGATTCATGTCAAAGCAGTCTTAGAGAAAAGCTGCTTAATTCCATATAGTGTTAGGTGCACATTCAGCTGAATATTACTTTATCTTGATAATCCCTTGTAATTGTACTTTTTATCAGGCAAAATAAATTAGTCATGGCTGACTGCAAATAGAACATTTCTACAATGGCTTCGGTATCAAGAGATTTTGATCTTGTGTGATGCTGCATCTGCACTAGTTTGTGTTAGCATAACGTATTGATAGCACCTTTAATGTGGGATGATCCAAGCAACAACAACAAAATAACAGCTAACAAAAGGGGAGAGGATTACATCAAAATTGCAGTCGAGGTTACAGTAAAATCTAAAAGAGGTCAAGAGAGATGGTCCTGAATGTGTCTGTTAAACATTACTGTGCCTCTTGAAACTCTCACACACTTTAACAGTTCACTACCGTCTCAATAAAGATCCAACCTTACAATTATAGCATAAAGGATTCTTCAGAAAAGCTGTGTTTACCTGTAAACTATGTTAAGAGAGTGCAGGTAACCCAGAGCACTCGCCATCTCAGCAATGTAGAACTTAGCTCTGGGTTCAGGGAAGGTTCGCTCTTTTTGGAGGTGAAAGAAAAGCTGTAATGAGAATAGTAAAAAAAAAATGTTAACTTGAAAAGAAAAATGCAGAACTGGACATTTCAAAGGCCAAATAGTTAGGCTAACTATTACATCATGGGTTTGAATGTCATGCCGTCTCACAACTCTAATGATTATTTTTGTGGTTTGTAATTAGCTGACATTTAAAATGTGGTCAACACACATTTAGCTGAAAAGAGGAAGTGAGTATATTTAAATGAACATGTGGATAGGAACATATAAATGCCAACACAATGGCCAATAATTGCAAAGTAATGAATTGGCTTCACCCTCTCATTTACATGTCACAATCCCGAACACTTCCTTTTCAAGACGTTATTTTAACAAATGTCATTGTCAGTGATAGACATTTTTAAAACATATTGGTTTAATCTTTGTGTTATGATGACTACTATGTGAGTACAGATGTCAGCCTTGGAAAGAAGTTTGAAACTCGGTTTGAGTGTATCAGCTACAAAAAATACTCACTTCTCCACCATTGACAAAATCCAGGACGAAATACAACTTGTCTGTTGTCTGAAAGGAATAGTGCAGTCCAACTAGGAAGGGGTGTTTAACATTCTTCAGCAACACATTACGCTCAGCCATAATGTGCTTTTGCTGGTTGAAACGGAAATCAGGGGCATCGATTAATCAAATGTCAAATACATAAGACAGCAAGTACAAATAAAGTTTTGGTTTTAAAACAAGAGTATATCCTAATGTATCTCAAAATAGTTCCCTGCTGTTTTTCTCCATTTCATTTAATTACCTCTCTCTTGTTTAAAATGACCTTTTTTTGCAAGACTTTGATGGCGTAACACTTCCCATCCCGTTTCCTCTTTGCAAGAAGAACCTTTGTGTGAGAGAGGATGGTGGGTTAGCAATAGTTTCAACTTCCACTATGGCAGTGCATGAGTAACTTCAAAACTGAGAAATCTCACTTCCTGAATGGAGAGTCCACAACTTGGAACCAAAACATTATGGGTATAACCATACAGCAAACAAAACAGAATTCCTAAATGTTGCATAACATTCAGATCTATTAGTGACTGATACATACTGTGCACTGAATACACAAGATGCAAAGCTTCTGACAATTTACACCATTAGGCAGTATATTTAAAAAAGACAACATACCTTTCCAAAGCTCCCCTTTCCTATGACTTTAAGAAAGTCAAAGTCAGTGGGCTTTGCACTGTTGGAAAAACATCTGGTGATTAATGCTGAAATGCCATAAGCCACATGTGCCATTATTATCCTAACATTTGGACAGATGTTCTGTATCTCCCAATTCATAAACTCAGTCAATAAATTAAATCCTTTATTTACATGTACCGTAATCATTTGGCAGATGCTTTAATCCAAAGCGACTAACAATTAAGTAAGCAATTTATCATACAAATGCCAACAATATTTGCAATATTGCAATGCCAAGTTTCAGGAGTAAGCTAGCGTAGTACAGAAACAGTACCTACTGTGGATTTGCAGATGGCCCCAGGTTAATGTTTCTAGAGGTAGAGTTGCTCTGTATAGGATATGACAAAAATACCAAGATTAGTTACGGCTAGGTATGACTCGGTTCAAAACATGTACTTCACATAACTAACATTCAATTTTTGTCAATATTAACACAGCCAAAATCTCAATTTCCCATGAGATAACACGAAAATGGACACTAATAACCCAGTTACTCAGTAAATCGTAATGTATATTTTAAAATGTGAGATCAGAAGAAATACCAACCTTGTCATCTTCATCCTCTGATGCATCAGAGAAGTTTTTTGAATTGTCCATGCATAGAAAGTCTTTGACATCAGGACTGCACATTTGAAATGGGTGAACATTCACATGTTAGAAGAAGTCAGACTGAGACAACACAAAGCCACAGCTGTGAGCAGAAATGTGAGCTAACATCAACACTAAGAGTTCCTCTGTAAGAAGAACCGTAACCATAGCAAATATTACAAAGAATAAAAAAGCATCTTTTATTTGGCAAGGAATCATAAGATAAAATCAATCTGGATTTGTGCTCAAGAGTTCAGAGAGATATCTGGCTTTGGATGGTTTTGGCCCACTCGAACACATTGAAATTCACCCTAAATCGAGATGCACTGATACCATGAGTGCTAATAGCAACAAAGTAAGTGAAGCAACACTAAATAACTGTCTGATGTACTCACTGGTGGCTGAACTGTTGATGAGAGACAATCTTCTGAATGAACTCATGTAACCCTGCTCTTCTCTGTTTAATAAACTCTGTGCATCAAACAAAATATATAATCAGAAACAATCAGAATTTACATTGAAATGTGTATAGCATCATCTCTATGAGGATCTATGCTGTCCATTGTGACAGCTACTTTTATTACATAGTGACCTTTCACAGTTTCTCAGTGGTGCATGTTGTGCTACTGTAAAATGTGCCCTGAATAATCGCAAGACAGCAATTAGTCGGTGAGAAAGAGGGATTGGGAGAGAGAAAGAGAAGGGCAGAGAGAGTGAGTGAGAAGAAAAATTAGAGTAGAACATGTTTCTTTAAAAATATGTTTAGAATATCTGCATGTGCTTTCAATGACAACCCATGATTTCTGCATTAAACAAAACCTTAACCACAAACTGGCCACATAATTGGTTGCATATAGGCCAAACACAATTGTACATGGTTAAGATTCTAATGAATATTATAAGGTACTTTGTTGTGGTCTGAGAGCATATAACACAAGATTAAATAGGGACAAGTATTTTATAGGCCTGGGTCAGGGTGGATTTAGCATGGTTGATTTTCTGTGTGGCACTCTGTTGAATAATCTAATTTGGCGAATACACATGATGTCTGTTCAACTTAATGAAGCAAAGTCGCTAACGTACATCCATGAGAAGACAAAGGGTTACAATGGGGTCTACACAATATTAGCTTTATTTCATGGGACATCAAGGAACAGTCAAATATTTTGAGAACAGTTTCTGTTATCTGAAGTACCTGGGTCAAAGTTGTCCCCAAATATTCTCTTAGAAGGAATCTTCATATTCAGAGCAGGAAACTGTTTTTTCAACTGTGGAAGAATACATTATACATTTTTAATAAAGTCTGATTTGGATATTTTACAAATTGATACTCTAAAATATTCCTTCTACAGATACATTCCAAAAAGATTAACAGTTTAATAGATTACATTTTTTATATTTTATAAGAAAACTAACTCTAAATAGCTGTATACAAATCCTAGTTACCACACAGTGAAGCTTACTAGCAAAAGTGTACATTCAACTCTAAATCCTACGTTTAACATGTTCATAGACATTGACATGGACGAATGTGTGTCTAAAACACATTTAGAACAAGCAATTCACTCACTGTATTGTACAGTTTGTCAAATTCTGCGTATCTCCGGAATACAAACCACTCATGACTTCCAACACTGACCATTACTTTGTAAACCTAACAAGACAAGGATTAAAAAGATCAAAAATCAGACCCCAGAACATCATATTAAAACACAGAAACCCAAGGTCTTGTGACTCACAGTATAGCGTTTCTTCTTATCTCTTTTCTCATTGTAGCAGGGAATGCTGACATTGGTGCAGCTGGGGTGGTCTTCCATCCTAAGTTCTCTCCTGATCTGGGCCTCACAAGGAACGGTTCATTGATGCAACAGGTCCTCAGAACACTTCAGTGCCACTGCGGCACAGCTGATTCTGATGGAAACTCTCCATTCCGGTCCTACGCAGAACATAAACATACCAGAGCATAAGAAAGAGGTTCTACCACTGCTGACCGCTCATTTTAGAAGTATTAAGGTATATCCACTTTAGCTCCAGAGGGCTCTTTGGGCCTTGCATAAGAGGAGAAAGGCCCCTCAGAGTCACTAATCAAGTGTGGCATGAGCACAGAGAGGAGTCTCAGTCTGGGCGGCCAAGCGATAGTCTCCACCTCTCTTTTCCTCTCTCATTCATCCTCCCCTCTGCTTCTCTCCAACAGGGAGGGAGCACACAGGACATTCTCCTTTCATATGCCAATTCCACTCACTCCCTCTGTCAAGTGAAAAACACGCTTGCTAAATGGGTGGCCACCATTCTCTTGTATTTTTATATAACGCAATGCAGAACATAAGATGCACACTAATTCTGACAACGCATTATAATATTACACAAATCTGACAAATAAATCCATCACCATTAGGATTGCAAAGACATATTCTTGCTTTAAACACACCAAACCAATGAAGCGAGCCAAACAGACAGGTTCCTAAAATCTTTGCACAGAATAAAATATTAAATGTTTTTAAGCAAGCAGAGAGATTATCCTAAACCCTACTGTAATTTTCTTTACCGTTATTGCATGACATAAAAGAAAGAAATGTGTACTTTGTTAGATATCAGACTCCAAATCTTGCAGACATAGTTTACTCTATCGCCATGATCTGTATTTTTCTACATTCCCATGAACTTGTCACAGGTTTATTTGCCTACGTGGTAAACCATTCAAGGATTTAGGGTGTTTTAATGACTTAATGGACTATTCCAAAAACACACACACAGATTCAAATGTGTAGGAATTTTGAAATATATCAGTTCTAAATAAATACACCGTTCCACTCGGTTTCCAAATGATTTACCTGCAGACAAAATGTCTCATATTTTCATCTACTGGACACATCCACATGCATGGCGCAGCCATGTCAGAACCAAGAAACCTAACAGAGACACCTTGAAACTGGAAACACAAACAGGGTTCTTCTACAAATGACAGAAGAAATGAAAGATCCCTTTGAAAGTCATACTCGAAGTGAGAAATAAAATCAGGACAAAACATTCACAGCTTCAGCTCTTTATTGTGCATCAATCTTAAATGTCATAGTCTCTTAAAATCATTGTTAACATGGAGGGTGCAAAAACGTTATTAGTATTAAATTTGACCTAATGTTTTACCAACAAACTCAAACAGGTTCAAGCAGTGAAAATCCACAATGTTCAGATACAAACATGCACTGACATGCCACACATTAATCTTGAAAATCTAGACGCATACCATACTTAAATTACATCATTACAGGGTTGTCTTTGCCACCCTATGCTTTCAACACAGATTAAGTGTAATCCTACATTATTAAAATTTGTAAATGAAAATCAAGAGTAACAATGCAGTGGAATCCAGGAGTAGGATTTGTGGAAACAAGGAAGGAAACAAACCCGAAATGTTAGTATCTCTGTGATAAAACTCAGGAAAGTTTAACTTTCAATAAAAATTTAAATGGAAGTACTTGGTGAATATTTCACCTGGTCAAATCATGTTCATTTCATTCCAATGGTTAACACTATGTAGGTAACCAAGGTTACTGCCCAAGGATACTAAGTGACACAGACAAGACAAGCCCACATCAGGGGTTTCTGGTTTCATTTTCCAATGAGCTTGTTCTCCATGACAAAAGATATACAGTAATGTCATTGATGTAATAATGATTCCTCCACATGTTTTCTTGTGGAACTTTGTATTACAGGAACACATATGCAAACAGGTTACATGTAAGATAATGTAGTATCAAAAAGATACATTAGAATTATCATGAAAATATATATAATAAAATGTCTAAAAATGCTGGTTCGGCTGTTACAAAACACACTCAAATGACAATGTCTTTAAAATTACACAAACTGTTCTAAATCCTGATGTAAATGAGGAAGTTTTACTAACTTCATATTTCATGTCATTGTCAGACAGCTATAAGCAAGCATGGGTTTTCATGAAGAAATGAAGCCAGCTAAAGCGTCTAAACAGACAAATCCATTTTGACAGAGACTGACACAAGCCATTGTGTTTTAGCGTTTGAATCACCTCTGTTTAAAATAAATAAATAAACGTTATTACGTAATGTACATTGTGTACTATTGCTGTGAATGGAACGGTTACAACCCAAAACGTAATTACAATCGTTACAGACTTACTTTCAGAGCACTTAGCTAAACATTTTTCAAAGAGAATAAGAACATAACTTGCCTTTATTTATTTTCTCACTCTTTCCATCCAAATGGCTCCAATGACGTGTCGGGAAGTTAACGATTCAAAAACCTCGGCGTGCCTTGTAAATAAATATTGACCCAGGTTAACAGAAAGAAGCCTCACTGTCCAACATTCATCGTAATATCAATGAGCCGCCCAAGAAAGAAAAACGCACATTGACGTTTGTTCCGAAGTTCCGAAACAATCAGTCACGCGACCAAACGAGGGACGAAAAATAATAATATGGTAAAGATGAATGGACAACACCACCCTCTCGAGGCAGAACAGCGACAGAACCGCATTTAATTGATGTTTGGAGCCTCTTTTAGTATGGAGGCCCAAACTACTCAAAATTAAATACTTAATTATATATATATATATATATATATATATATATATATATATATATATATATATATATATATATATATATATATAGTAAATACAATATTTATCGTAATTCATTCAGCGACAGAACCGCATTTAATTGATGTTTGGAGCCTCTTTTAGTATGGAGGCCCAAACTACTCAAAATTAAATACTTAATTTTATATATATATATATATATATATATATATATATATATATATATATATATATATATAGTAAATACAATATTTATCGTAATTCATTAAATCACTTAATAAATCAATATATGTTCCTTCATTTCATTTTAGCACTAGTTTGCATCCCTTATCATTGTAGCAATATCTTTGGGTTGATTTTTCATTTTCGGGGTTATTTTCTACATTTGACTTATTAAAATTAATTGAAAGGGTTACTTTAAACTTAAACACTAAACAACACTTTAAATACAACAACAACAACAACAACAACAAACTTTTTAAATCCAACAAACTCCTGTTATGACTTTCTCACCTTTTTCACCTGTCATGAGTTTGCATCACTGTTGCTTAAATGAAAATGGATGCAAACTAGCAGTAAAGGGTCATTTATTGATTTATTTATTAATTTGATTATTTTATAGTTTTTTTAACAATTTCATTATGCATTTAATGATTTGTTTTAGTATTTAAGTCATTATTTAATTTGGAGAAATTTGCCCCAACATATTAGTGAAGATCTTTTTCAACCATGTTTAATTTTCTTTTGAAACATATGCAACCCACCAAACTGTTTAATCTTTACATTTAGTATTTTCCTGACGTTATTTTTGTTATGTATAATTCTAAGTATTTTGACATATTATATTATATAATTTTATATCATATTAATTTGACTGGCATGACCACACAATTCACTTTAGTGCATTTTTCTCAACCAAAGTGCACATCGATGCATATATAGTTTTGACAGGAACAGCATATTAAATTCATGTTAGTGTATGTGTCATGGTGGAGAGCAATTTAAAAGTGTTTCGATATTTCAATAAGCTAAATTTCATTACATTTCCTCAAATGATTAAATAAATAAATAAATCCGCAAGAGGGCAGCATTGGCTTTATAAACAAGAAAGCACTGTGATACGATGACTTGTAACCTTTAGTTATTTTGGGGTAATTTATTATATTAAAAACCTTGAGATTAAACATGTATTTACTCTAGTACACATTCAACTGCAGCATTAAAATGTTCTTAACAGTAGCTACACCCTGCACGTAATAAGTCATTTCAAAATAACCTTGCATGCAAATAAAACATCTCTACAAAGAGCGAGACAGACCAGTTGCTGTTCAAGAACCAGAGGGTGCTGCTCCGCCCTCCTTTTTAGACCAATCAGCGTCGAGGCCGCGTGCGCAGATTCAAACCCGTTTCCGGAAGGAGGCTGCGCGCGAGAATCGGCGGGATGGACAAAAAATGAAACAAGAATGAGTGGAAAAAACACACGCGCTGAGAGCTCAGTGTGACAGAGGGGTGTGCATGTTCAAGGCGGGCTAGACTAACTCAGAGATATGTTTGTGGATTTTCTTCCTTTACCATTTTGATATTGCACTGGAAGTAACACTTATATTCTATTTAAACTTATATTATTTAATAATAGGTGATTTGGAAGGATATTTTTCTGTTTATTATATTATTGGGATGTGATTTTTGTGCCGCTTTCCCGGATTTGAACTGAAGCTTCACAGGGTAAATAGTCGGACACGTGTGACAGTGGCATGTGTGGATAAATGTCAGGGTGCTTGATTGCTGTGTTTCGACCACAAGGAGATTTGCAACAGTGAATATTTTTAACACAGAACTGGGCTTGACCACAGTTGACATGGCCAACATGAAGTCTCGCAGGTGAGATGATGGATCATTCTTATTCAGTGGCTTGTAAGATAAATCTAAAGAGATTTAAATGAATATTACCTTATAGGTCGTTCATAACTGTACAGATCGTATGTTGATTATTTTTCTCACACAACATCGGGAGATCGTACATTGAGTTCATGACGAATTTAGCTAAAAATCAGTGTTTTATTTCAGAACACGAATTGCCATGACAACGTTTTTCCACAAAACAATAATTGAGAATTCCTTTGCGAAAGATCATCTGAAACATCAATAAACTATGATATTTAATATAAGACACACAGAGATCCTTTTGACACATCACATCAGTCGCACCTGCTGAACCCCAAATTTGATCATGATCCAAAGACTGATTCACATTTAGGGGAAAAAACTGTTACAAACTTTAATTTCCTTCCATTATCAAAGTCTTCACTCACAGAAGCAAATATTCACATAAATGTTATGGGTTATTCTAAATGCTAATCGTTAGCATGCTCATTCTGTATTGATCAGTGCAGCAAGAGTTAACTAGCATGCTAATAAATAGACTGAAGTACATCTAGGGGAAAATGAAAACAAAACTGGTCATAAATGAACTGCAAAGTTCAAATTCATTGAGTGTGAGAGTGATAACAAAATAAGGGAATTGTGGAAGCAGCAGCTGGTAAGTGTTGCTTATTTAGAAGAGTATTTTATATAGAGAGAGAGAGAGAGAGAGAGAGACAATCTGCAGCCTGTATGGTCATTACAGAATAACGACAGGCCACATTTATGAAGTAGATTATTAAATCGCATATTTAAGATTCTCTCATTTGTCAGTTACTCTTTGTTAGACTATGTATGGGGTTGTCCATGATTCTTACACTTACATAAAACTGCTGAAAAAAAGAGAATTCTCCCTCATTTTGAGGAATTTATGAGGCAAAGCATTTGTTACAGTGTATGAGACAGCTATTGAAAACTGAAAAAAAAAAAATGAAAGTTTCAGTTGCAACATCAGTTATGTTTACACATAAGAAGAGCAGAGCTACACAAGAAATATACTCCGTTATTTTGTAATAGAATAGTAATAATTTGTACTATTATTTTGTACTGTTAAAAAATTTATTTAATAATAAATATGTGTATTATTTGTAATACTATTTAAAGTTAATGGTTAAAGAAAGTATGGATTTTCATTTTGCATGTTATGCTAGGCACGTGAACACTTGTGATTCACATCCAGTTTGGTTTATAAAACAATGCGAGTCAGATTTTCCAATTGCTGCTTCTTGTGCCCAAATGATTCAAACATGACCATGATGTTATTTATGGACGAGTAAACATTTTAGTGTGTGTGTGTGTGTGTGTGTGTCTTTCCTCCCTTGCCCCTTTCTCTTTGGCTGTTGGTAAATGTCTGTGCCTCATATTTATGAAGTTCAAGCCTGAATGTAATTTTCAAAAAGAGACCAGCTGCAGGCCTTAATCTGACTGAGTAGATTCGTACAGATCCTGTTCACGCGCTTCCACTGGCTGAGCTTTACTTTGGCCTGCCTCGTGCCCGAATGATGCAAGCTAGGCATCTCTGAAGTAAAACAGTTTTGTTCATTACCTCACCCCTTCCTGGAGGGTGGAGATCATACAAATCCAGTTTGCATGTTTCTTGAATGAAACACTTATTTCATTGGATGGTAATATTGAGAGCCAATGTGAAAGATGCCTCTGTGTTTCAAACACGCAGCTAGAAGGATTTTGTACTTCCATATTTGTACCACATCAGTCAGAGTTGGACTTTGGCCTAAGAAGACACCTAAACACATTGCCTCACAACTTTGGAGTTTACAGTTTAAAACTGAAGCAAGGCTTCTGTGTAGACTCTGTATGCTGTGCATTTTTCTTTAATATTTAACCTGAACATAATGTCCATAGGAAAAAATCTTCCAGGATATTTATTAGGAGGCCAAAAAGTGCCAAATTGTTCAGCGCAGAAACAAAATGTTTTTGATTTAACCTACTTACTAAAAAATCTTTTAGCTCCACAGTAAAATAACATAACATAACAAGGGCTTGGTTTAGGCTAATGTGTTGACATTCACCTTCAACGTTGGATAAATGGTTTTCCATTAAGTTTGTACCCTGGTATCACATAGAGACTTCTCTACCCCATGCATGGTGTTGATTAAATACTGTCTGCCTCACTGCATTGGTAAAATGTTTCCAAGCAACAAGGCATTCCTGTAGACTGAAGTCCTAGGCAAAGCCATTGCCACTTTGGACTGCTTGTGGACATAAAATTATTGAACATAAGAAACGTGTGGTGTTTTAAGTGAAGGACTTTATGATAATGAAAAGAAAAGCTAAATTAACATAAACAAAAAACTTTTAAAATAAATGATGTCTTTATACTAAAACCTCATGCTTTGAATTCTCTTTATACGCTTGTATTGCTTGTGGTGCTTATAGACTAATTACCCTCAGGCATGTCCTGTTTAACAAGTTGGCAGCTTTTCTAAACTGTTTGGATTTAGTATTTACAGATGGGCGATCATGCTTGTCTGTTAAACGGGTTGTGCCAGACAGTATGTGCATAATGGCTTCTGTTAGACAAAATGTTTGTCTGATTAGACCAAAAATGTGGCATTGCTTTTCTGCTTAATCGTCTGTTTTACTCTTCGTTTTCTAAATTCTCTTATTTTTGTGTTTTATTCCTGCAGTGAAGATGAGGATGATGAACGTCATTCTACAGACCCTGACATCAGAGACCCCAAAAATTCAAAAAAGACCCTTTGCAAAATTAAATGGTCCCGGGACGAGGTAATTTATTTTTGTGTGCTAGTCTTTAAGTGTTCACATACATGCAAGTCTCACTTAGAAAAGAATACATCATGTGCTATGTTTGGTCCCATATGGGGAAATACTAAAGTAAAGTGTTTACTAAAGTATTACTAAAGTGCCATAAGAAAAAATGCTCATGACCTCTGTTTTTACACAGGATGATAAGCTAAAGAAACTTGTTGAGCAACATGGAACTGATGCTTGGAAATTAATCGCTAATTATTTTCCAGTAAGTAACTTGCTCAGTCATACTAAATGGGAAAGTGTTTTTCAAAGTGCTTTTAAATTAGTGTCCTTGCCGTGTAAATCATAAACCTGGTTTAGCCATAAAGCCACATATTGAAGGTTTTTAAAATTAGCTTCAAATGTACCAGTATTTGTTTTATGTACTATAAAAACAAAAAGCAAAAACAAAAAACGAAGAGATTTCAATGGATTGAATTTCACCAGAACTACTGTGGTTGGAGGTAAATGTATGTTGCATTAATAGTGACAGGCCTGTGTGTTTGTAAAGATGTTGTTATAGGTGTGTGTACTAGCTGCAGGTGTTGATGTGGGATTTTGTTGCACTTTGACAGACAAGAACAGATGGTCAATGTCAGCACCGTTGGCAAAAGGTGCTCAACCCAGAGCTGGTGAAAGGACCCTGGACAAAAGAGGAGGATCTGAGGGTAAGATGAGCCGGGTGTTCTATGTTCTCAGAGGAAGACAGAGATGGTTAGATGGGGGGGAAATAAAGAATTGCGAGGGGTGATATTGTGGGATGATGTCATCGGATGACTTAAACCTTTCTTGTAATTTTAGAGCACAGTTTAGAGCACATCCAAAGAACGTAAGGCTTTTGTTAAAGAAGCATTGTGCTGTATCCATCGACATGCTGTCCAGTTGTATTAAAGCATTCAGAAAGAACTATTCTTAAAGGAATATTCCAGGATCAGTACAAGTTAAGCTCAATCGACAGCATTTGTGGCATTATATTGATTACCACACATATACATTTTGACTTGCCCCTCCTTTTCTTTGAAAAATATTTTTTCAAAAGTATAGCCACAAGACATAAACAACATGCATGTAAATAATATTTTAGAGTTATAAAATCACTTACTAACCTTTTTGTGTAATGTTATAGCCAATTTTACAACTTCGCTGCCATGACGATGTAATGTCAACAAACCCTAAAATGGGGGGCCTGGGTAGCTCAGTGAGTTGTGAGTTTGAATCCAGGGTGTGCTGATTGACTCCAGTCAGGTCTCCTAAGCAACCAAATTGGCTTGGTTACTAGTGAGGATAGAGTCACATGGGTTAACCTCCTCATGGTCGCTATAATGTGGTTCGCTCTCGGTGGGGCACGTGGTGAGTTGTGCGTGGATGCCACGGAGAATAGCTTGAAGCCTGAACACTCGCTATGTCTCCGTGGTAATGCACTCAACAAGCCACGTGATAAGATGTGCAGATTGACGGTCTCAGACGCAGAGGCAACAGATTCGTCCTCCGCCACCCAGATTGAGGCTAGTTACTACACCACCACGACAATTTAGAGCGCATTGGGAACTGGCCATTCCAAATTGTGAAAATGTGTAAAAATTATGATTGAAACAACTTTACAGCTCAAATATAACATGAGTTTTGACAGAATAATTAATGTAAGATTAATTGTAAGCTTCAAATTTCTATGAAGCTTACAATTTTATAAAAGCTCTTACATTAATTATAAACATTTCAAAAATTAGCCCCATTCACTTTCATTGTTAGTGCCGATCACTGTTACCTTGATTTTTGCTTCTTTTAAAGAAAATGAGAGATGAGTTTAAATAAATTTTGTGGTAATCAACATTATGCCACAAATGCTGTCGATTGATCTTTACTTGTAATGAACCTGGAATATTCCTTTAATGCAGTGGGTTGCCTTTCTCCTTGATAATAATATGCTGTTTGGTGTTTATGTTATTTTGTTCAGCACTTATAGATACATATTCAGTTATGGAAATGTACAATCTTTTGAGAGTTGATTTTAGTTTTATTTAAAGCTGAAGTGTTAAAATAAAGCATTGATGTTGAAATACTTTAACCTATCCAATCTTAATAGTTTTAGGCCATCAAAGACAAAAGGATTGACTTTTATTCATACTGAATTTCTAGCTTACAGATTTTGGAATACTTTTTTACTTTTCATATTAGATAACATAAGGAGTAAGATGGGGAGAATACCTTGATTTTGATCATCTGACTGCCGTGCATCTCCACAGGTGATCGAGCTAGTTCATAAGTACGGACCCAAACGGTGGTCAGTGATTGCCAAGCACTTACAGGGCCGCATAGGCAAACAGTGCAGAGAGCGCTGGCACAATCACCTCAACCCAGAAGTGAAGAAATCCTCCTGGACTCAGGAAGAAGATCGCATCATCTATGATGCTCATAAACGCCTGGGCAACCGCTGGGCTGAGATCTCAAAGCTGCTGCCTGGAAGGTACAGTGAGCTGTTTGGTACCAGCACCAAGATTTGACTAAACCTATGTATAATTAGGTCATAAGAAATATAGAATTAAAGTCTGCTTGTCTAATTAAGAGATGGACCTTTATTTTACTTGACCCTTATAGGACAGACAACTCCATTAAGAATCATTGGAACTCCACCATGCGCAGGAAGGTAGAACATGAGGGCTACTTACAGGAGGGTAGCAAGTGCTATAGCAGTGACCCTGGCCAGAAGAAACGGACCAAAGCCAACCCAGCGGTGGAATATCCACACGAACAGAATCAAGTGATCCTGAGCAACCAATCACAGGTGATAACCTACTAAGTGATGCTCTATTATTATTAGTTCTTATAAAACTTATAAACGTACTATATTTCAGCCTTTCTTGTTGTTTTTGATTGGCAGCAGCACAGATACCCGTATGGTTCACAAAGGGGCCACTGTATGGACAACATTACAGTTGAGGTCTTTAGCTTCATGTCGGTAAGTCCCATTGTGTAGTTCTCACAGCATGTTCCAATCTCCTTTGTATCTATGAACTTTCCGCTTCAGAAGTCTGTCTGTCTCTGTAAATTAAAGAATCAACTCATATCACTGTTTGTGTTTATATACAGTAACTGTTCAGTAATCTGCATGTTTGTGGTGTGTTAAACTGGTCCACATCTGAATTTCACCAATGCCATTTTAAACATTTTCACAGGTTGAAAAATACATTCTGCAAAAAGTTGAATGTAGTAAATTTTATGTAATGTATCCTAAGTGCATCAGCATCTGAATCCAGTGTAGTTTGGCTTGGCGAAATTCAGGACCTCATGAAGTCTCGTGAAATTGTCAGTAAACTGTTGTGTCTCCGTCTTTCTTTCCGCCTCTACTTTCCCGTTCTTCTTCCTCACAGCCGTGCCATGACGACCCAGAGAAAGAGAAAAGAATTAAGGAGCTAGAGCTGTTGCTAATGTCAGCTGAGAGTGAAGTCAGAAGACAGTCTGGCCCTCGTGTAAGAGACACTGTGTGTGCGCGTAGTAAAGTGCTCTATAGGTCCCATCAGCTCCCTCCATTCCCATCTTACTCCCTCATACCCTAATTTCCAGCTATGCTTAGTAAACCTTGCCCATCTTCACTCCCTCCCTGCCTCACACCCTCCTGTAGACTTCAGCATGAAAGTTACCTGGTAGAAGTTTAGCTTTTGTTAAAAGATATTTTACCCTGGTACTTTTATTGTTTCATTATTTAATTTTTACTTTTATTATTTGCGTTATTATATTCACTATAATAATGTTCTTATTATTACAATATGTCTCATAAATTAATTATAAATTAAAATAAATGTAATATATTTATACGCTGTGTGTGTATGTATGTATATGTATGTATATATATATATATAACACATTTAAATATAATCTATATAAATACATATAATACTTTGTAATATAAAAAACATGTTATATCATTTTGAAATGTATTATATATATTTGAATAAAGTAATATAAATATATTTTATTATCAAATGCTATTATTACTATAAATAAGCATTATTAATAATTATATTGCTAAATGTCTGGTTAGGAGGATACGTTGTCAGTTAAAGGAGTATTCCGGATTCAATACAAGTTAAGCTCAGTCGACAGCATTTGTGGCATAATATTGATTTCCACAACAATTAATTTGTATTGCCCCTCCTTTTCTTTAAAAAACTTTAAATCTGGGTTACAGTGGGACACTTAGAATGAAAGTGAATGGGGGGCCAATTTCTGAACATTAAAATATTAACTTTTTCAAAAGTATAGCCACAAGTATAAACATAAACAATATGTGTAAACATAATTTTTGTGGTGTGATAAAATCACGTACTAACCTTTCCTGTGTAAAGTTATAGCCAATTTTACAACTTCATTGCTATGACAATGTAATACCAACAAACCCTAAAATGACTGAAAAATGTACAATTTAAACAACTGGCTCAAATAATACATTGGTTTTGACAGAAGAATGAATGTAAGTGCTTTTATAAATGATCTGCTTCATATTTCTGCCTTTAAACCCTACAACAATTGGTCCCATTCACTTCCATTGTAAATGCCTCACTTTAACCACTATTTTTGCTTTTTTTTAAATTTTATTTTATTTTTTAAGAAAAGAAGGGAAGTGTCAAATGTATTTTTGTGTTAATCAACATTATGCCACAGATGCTGTCAATTGAGGTTAACTTGTATTGAACCCGGAATATTCCTTTAAATTGCTGATTACTCCGTGATTTACCTTGCAAGTTCATTCAGGTTGTTCTAAATACAGTTTTTTTTAAGGTAAAGGTTTGTTAAGGTGATATTTAATGTCTTTAACTGTTCACAGTTTCACTGAAAATGTTTAGCAAGTGTACGCTGTAATGTTACCATGGAGAATATCTTCTCTTCTTTATGACACTGTCAGAAATTTTAACAAGGGAATTTCAGATATTACGACTGATAAGTGATATCAGTTTAATTGGCTAATATTGTGTTTGTTTCGAACTATTATGGCTTTAATTTTATCCCTGTCTAACTCTCCCCCCAACATCACTGCATCTCACTGTTTTACCTCCATCGCTTTAATTATGAACTCCTCATGCTGACTGTAATGGTTTGGTCCTGTGCAGAATCCAGAGAGCTACTCCAGCTGGTCAGACAGCCTCCCTGATGATACTGTGACCACCACAGAAAGTTTGGACGATAGAGGTGGCGAGCTGTGTCAATTACAGGAGGGCCAGGCTGCTGCTGTGCCTCTGCCAGTCTCTCCCAGCAAATTCCTGGCTGCTGAGGCCAGCGCTGTGTTGTCCACTCTAGAGACCATACCAGAGTTTGCAGAGACCATGGAGCTCATAGACTCGGTGAGCAGAGAAAAGCACTGTTCTGTGTATAGTAGTTTGTTATGCTAAGTCTATCAGAAGCATAAAAATACTAAAAGCAAGTATTCGCACTGTTATTTCATCCTGATTACTGTAAATTATGCTGTTTTCGAGACAGTTTACTGATAGGCATACACAGATTTGACACACATTTTCTGGGTGTGGGGAAATTAACCGAGAGTACTACATTCTTATTAGCATCTTAAAGCATTATCAAGTTTGCCAAATGTTTAAAGGGATAGTTCACCCAAAACTGACAATTACCTCACCCTCATGCCATCCCAGATATCTGACTTGCAGAATGCAAAGATTTTTAAAAGAATATCTCTATGTCCATACTATGCAAGTGAATGATGACCAAAAATGTGAAGCTTCAAAAAGCACATAAAGGCAGCATAAAAGTAATCCTTAAGGCGCTTGTGGTATCATCATTATCGAGCTTGAAATCATGATCATGCCTAGAGACTGTAATGCCAAGATGTACAATGAAAAAGGAGTAACCTTTTGGTCTGTTCTTACCCCAAACCGATTAGATCGCTTCATAAGATGTTGATTAAACATCTGGAGTCTTAAGGATTAATTTTATGCTGCATTTATGTGCTATTTTGGAGCTTCAAAGTTTTGGTCACCATTCCCTTGCATTGTACGGAGCTGAGATACTCTTCTTAAAATCTTTGAGTTCTGCAGAGGGTGAGTAAATAATGAGAGAATTTGATTCCTTTAATTAATAAACTTAGTATAGTTTTCTATACTAAGTTAATAATAGTATTAATTTAGTATAGGAAAAAGGATAACACAGATGCATATTTAACTAGACACATAATGACAAAGGGAAGAGATCTCTGAAATATAATATATGTGTGTTTTTGATACTGCAGGATCCTCTGGCCTGGAGTGATGTGACCAGCTTTGATCTCTCTGAGGGAGGCCCCTCTCCGAAGCCCACTAACCCCACTGGGGCTTGTCCAGCAGTGAATAGAAGCACAGAAGGCCTTCGTTACCCAATAAATTCTCCCACTGTTCCAGAGATGAGCATACAGTGTGCCACCGTGATCCAGGGCAAGTCTGTTACTCTCTCCAACACCTGCATGAACAGGTTCAGTACTCCACCACTTTCCATTATGAGAAAGAAGAGAAGAGACAGAGGGGATCAGTCCCCTCCAGATGAAAGAAACTGCAGCCCTTTTATAGACAGCAGTAGAAACTCACCCAAAAACACTCCTGTCAAAGGCCTACCCTTTTCCCCATCTCAGGTAAAATGGGTAAAAACAAAAACTCTAGCGACTGTTTAGACCACAGATTTTTTCTTCTGTCCCATTCAAATTTGAGCTCAAATTGTGGTTCTTTGATTTAGTTTTTCAACGTATCTGGTGGTGATCCCCTGACCCTGGACAATCCTGCTCTTACGTCCACCCCAGTGTGTGGTCAGAAATGTCTTCACAACACACCCCACCAGAGAGAAACCACACCAAAACACCAGAAAGAAAATGCAGGGTGAGACCCTTGTTATATGACAACATCTGGCAACCTCATCAACTGCATCTCAAAATCAAGCACAAATAACATTTCTTGTCTTCACAGTTTCAGGACCCCCAAAATCCATAAGAACATTATGGCCCACACCCCAAGGACACCCACCCCTTTCAAAAATGCCCTGGCTGCCCAGGAGAAGATGCATGGGCCATTAAGTGTTGTGGTAAGTCTTAATGTGGCCGCTGATATGTCACTATTATTTGCCCAAACCTGACAATTCTGTAATAATTTACTCACCCTCATGTTGTTCCAAACCCATATGACATTCTTTTTTCTGTGGCACACAAAAGGAGACTCAATTGAGATTGAGGCCTAAAATCTCCTGAAGTGTTCTGTAGAAGAAAGAAAATCGCACGGGTTTGAAACAACATGAAGGTGAATGATGGAATTTAGATTTTTGGGTAAACCATCACCATAAATAAGAATTTACTGCAAGAATTGTACAAAGGCACTTTGAGTATGTATATTCCCTGATTCTGCTGCTGATTTGCCTTTTGATCAATTCATTTATTGTGTTTAGCCCCAGCCTCTGGCGCTTCTTGAGGAGGACATTAGAGAGGTTCTCAAAGAGGAAACAGGGTCTGACATATTCACACAAGAGCAGATCCAGCTTCAGTACAGATCTTATGAGGTAACCCTTATAGGTGCCCACTTAATCAAGTAAATGGGTTCTATTTTAATTAAATTTAACAATCTTTTTTCTGATGTTGTAACTTAAAGTGAACTCTGGTTTTGTTTCAAAACTGTCATTTGGTATTCACAGCAAATGGACGCTCCTGCTAGGAAGGTGAGAAAATCTTTGATGTTGGACAGCTGGGAAAAAGACTGTCTGAATGTACAACTGTTTCCCCAACAGACGATTAACAACAATGGACCAGTAAGACCCTTATTCTCTATTGACAATTTTTTAAGGCTTACATTGATTTTTTTCCCCTCTCAAAAATGGCAGTAATATTATGTTGTCTGGTACTACCCGTATTTAATGGGATTATCTTTCTCTCCTCCCCAACATCGTCCCCACTTTCTCACACAGTCTTTTAAAGATGGTCTACTGACCAGATCTATGCTCATGATGCCATTTGCAGAGAGAGGGGAGAAATCTTGCTCTCCTGATTCATTGAAGGGTTCACTTTCCATGGTCTGTTCCCTTAGCCCACTGGGCAAAAGAGAAGCCGTGATCCAGAGGAGCTCACCTCACAAAACCCCTCCACAGGTAATTTACTCACTTCTTCTCTCTTAACACCTGAGGTCCGAGCATGAATGCTGTGTGCATTTTTCATTTCCCTTTTTAATTTTTAACTTGTAGCACCTAATAAACAAGCAAACAGAGCAAATGGTTTTCCTAAAAATTCAAATTGTTTATTTTGTTTCCATGAGTGTTGGTTATTCATGTTTTTGAGACATTATAGACATTATTGCTGATTTTCTATAAAGCTGAATAAACAGTTCTTATTCATAGTAATGGCCAGCATCATCCATTCACTGCCAACCATGTTAAAACATATGAATATATGTACTGACTACCATTGTCCCATGTCTGTCAAACATGTTGAGTGGTCCAAACATCATCTCCAGCCTGAAACTGAACTTTTGGTCAGATTTTTGGTGTGAATGCACTTACATGCATAGAAAGCTATAGGATGATCCCTTGATCCCTATTTAGAGAATGACTTAACTTTTAGTGTGCTGTCTGTCTGCACTGGTCTCAGAACAGTTTGAAATGCACCTTATTTTCATCCTAACTCTATATAAAGCCTCTAAAAGCAATTTCTCTGCTTTTGTATTAATACATTGATTCTCAATATGAAAATGTATAGTAAATATTTAGGAATCCATTTACTAATGTTAATGAATAGAACTGTATTGTACCATAAGTCATTTTTTTAGTCAGTCAGTAACATTTATTATATAGCACATTTAAAAACAGAAAGTGTTAGCCAAAGTGCTGTACAATTAAACTAGTTAAAAAGTAGGGTATGCATTACAAGAATACTAGAACAAAACATTAACAAAAAGAGATAAAACAATAGACAAAAAAGTAAAGTAAATATTGCTGCAAGCAGCAATTATCGGGGTTCAAGAACAGTAGGGCCTTTAAGACCATGTTCTTGACTAAATTAGGCATTTCTCAAACATGATGCTACAAAGACAATGCACAAATTGCATACAAAATGTAATCTCAATCAGAAAAGCATTAATGTTGTTGCATCCACTTTAAATGTTGTCATTGTTATAGCGCCACCATGTGGCAGAACCCCATTTCTTTGTAAGTTTTTCCTCAGAATGAGCCCTTCTATAAGTGTGCCAAATTTCGTGACAATATCTCATTCTGTTTAAGAGTTATAGCTATTTAAGTAGCAGTGGCTAAGTCAACTTTGATGGACACCATTGGTTCTTGAGGCAAAGTTGTTCAGAATAAAAAGAGCTATCATATGATATGAATGACTTGTATTTTTTATTTTTTATTTTTTTAAACATTGTTATATACAACCGTTAACACACAAATAAAAACTTTGCACAGACCTCTTAGGCCAAGAGTCAAGTCCACCGATTTTCATTCCGATCGACCTTTGTTAAACTTGTCTAATAGCTACTGAAAGCTGATTGGCTGATGGCGGCCATGTTTTTAAACATACGCAAATGCCCTCATAGACATTGATGGCACCTGAGACAAAGACACTGCATGCAAAGTTTGAAGTCAATCAGACCAGCGGTTCCACGGTTACAGCCATTTTCTTGTTTTTCCCTGTTTTAGCGCCACCAAGTGGCAAAACTGCAGATTTGTTTGTGCGTCCTCAGATAGAGCCCATACATAAGTATGTCAAGTTTAGTGAAGATATTCATTTTGTTCATGAGTAATAGCCATTATGAAAAATTGGCAACACCTACTTCCTGTTTTTTCGCATATCGTAGCAAATGTGAATCGAAAGTTTAAACTTTTTTATAATTATTTATATTGACACTCCATAGAATCGTTTGCCATTGGTTTGGTCCCGATCGGATGAACGGCCTAGGACTAGTTCACAAAAGTACGTTTTGCAAAAAATCCAATATGGATTTCATGGCAGACATGAAATTGGAGACAAACATTTTGTTTGTCTTGAGCCACAGATTTCATTGATTTAAGACACTTGAGTCTGTGACAAACAAAAGTTTTCTAAAAGTTTTTGTTTCATTCACTATAGCGCCACCAACTGGCCGATCGGGGCGAGACTTTGTGCCTGAGTAGCGACAGTGAGTACTACCTTCTGACCAAGTTTCATGTCTCTACGCCTTACGGTTTGGGCTCCACGATCAGTATTAAGGCAGAAAAATAATACTAATAGAATAAATCTGAGCAAAAACATTAGGGTTTCATGCGCTTCGTGCATGAACCCCTAATAATGTTGCACTTGCAACAAGTGTGTTTTAAGAAGTGATTTAAAATCATCAAGAGTTGGAGCAGACTTAGGGACATTTACACAACATTTTCAACTAAAAACGGTTTCAAAATGCACGTTTTTGAAAACTATGCCGTTATCGTCTCCGTGTAAACATACAAAAATGCAAATTTGTGAAAACGATGACGTCATGCGCACATGTATTACGTGTTCAGTCTATAGGCATGAACTTCATCCTTACCTCCAGGGCAAACAGACCAAAATGAGATCACTAGTTGGAGTCATTAAAATGGTGGCGTGATTTATAGTCCAGTGTCACTTGTAGTAATAAAGCAACCTCATCGTCCGTCCAGACAAAATTACTCGATGCTTTCACCATCTTCATTGTTTGTATTCACCGCTCTGTGGAAGAATGCTTATATGTGCAGGTGTGTAGTGTTTCTTTACTAAATGACATCGCACTACTGGCCTGGCATGCATAATACAACGTTATTAGTCATTTTTGCAGATCTGTGTGAACGGGGATCGTTTTGACTGCGTTGTCATCTGTACGCTAAACTTTTCAAAAACGCAAAGGAAAAACCTTTCAGTTTTTAGTACATCGTGGTCCAGTAAACGTACCCTTAATATGTAAAGGCAACGTATTCCAAAGCCTTGGTGCTACAACTGAAATGTCTCGGTCACCCTTCAATTTTTATCTTGATCTGGGAACAGTAAACTGTAAACTATTTAATGACCGTAGGATCGCTTCATGGAAATCAACATCATACTGTTGTCACGTGACATGGTGCCCCAGAAGTTTAACCCTTAAATGACAGTGCATAGTGTTGTGAACCGTATTCAGTCAGTTTAAATTTAATTTATGCATTGTGTACAGCAAAGCCAAAATACAACATCCACACATGTGGACGCTGGGTTGCAGGAAGTTAAGTATAAAAGGAAATAATTGGTCTTCATCCTTCCTTGTCCTTCTATGGACTCATCAACTTTTAATTTGTTTTACTCTCAATAAGTGAAAAGTTATATACTCTTAATCCATTGTATATGTCAATGCCAAAGACATATGTGATTTTGCATATACATAGACAAACAACAAAATCTCAGATACATATTTTCTCCCCCCAGCAGGCCAACGAGTGGGAATCGGTGGTCTTTGGGAAGACGGAGGATCAGCTGATTATGACCGAGCAGGCGAGGCATTACTTAAAAACCAATCCCACCACCTGCATTTCCAGAGCTCTCGTCCTCTAAACATTAATTCTGCACTATAGCAACCTTCCCTCTTCCCTTTATCACACCAACATTTAACCTCTTAGACAATCTGGTGTAGGAAACTCAAGCGTTCACTGATGTTTGCTAAACACCTACTAATATAACAATGTATTGCTTTGTATAAAAAGACTCATATGCTGGAGATGTATTCTTAGCAGAGTGAATGCTGGTTGTATTCCTGCTAAAATACAAATAGCACTAGACTAGCATAACTGAGTTAACGTTATTTTAACCTAGAGATTTTTTTTATCCGGTTTAGCCATAGACAGTGCGTTGATGTTTAAGGGCTGCTTTTAAATAAACATTTTAAGAAAGGAATGAAACTTGTAAATTACATTTTTAGATAGTTTAAAGCTCTTTTTAGAGAATTCTATAGACTGTGTTAAGGATAGGGGAGCACTGGCAGTGTTGCACTACTGTGGTTGTTTGTTAGGGTGAGGAGCAGAGACAGTGTTGAGGAGTAACTGGATAGCACTTGCAATGTAATCGTTTCCGCTCCAAACATAACAAAGGTTCCACCCCGATTATTGTTTTGTTTTATTTCCAAGTAGGACACTCACTGAATGTATTGTATAGAATGAATCTGCTAAGTTAAGGTCTACTGGAAGGTACCTCACTAGTGTTGCTTTTGTTCCATTATTTTTCTACTCTAAAGTGAAGGGTGTTGAAATGAATTGTATGTCGAACATCTGGACAGACTTAATATCGCTGACAGGCATGTTTGTGACTGATAAATACCACATCTTCATTGCTATGAAAATGTTCTCAGTTTAGCTAAAATCATGTTTGGTACTGATATCAATGCGCACGTTGCATTTTAAATAACACGTTCCAAGAACAATAGGTGAGAGTCATTCATTTATATCTGTAGGATCTATTTATTTAATCTTTACTAATTTATTTATTTCAAAGATATAAAGAGAATGTCTAATTAGATTTCTGTTCTATTAAGAATTTGACTACCTTCCATCACATTTTTTTTATTTTAATAACACTGCCACTAATTTCGTGCATCTAGGTTGGACAGGTCTTTACAGAAGGTTTAACATCCTTTCAAAGATTCCGTCTTCTGTTGATTTGAAGTCAATTGGTTGACCATAAAGGTAGCAGCAAGCAGCATTCAGCCTCCAAATGTTCGAAGTAGGCAAATTGCACTTTTAAATATTGTATAAATGTTGGTTTGTCTCTTGTTTTATGTGGGGATCTTTTTTCTTTTCTTTTTTTGGGTGGCCAAACACATATACACATTAAAACATTGACATGTCAGGATGACATCTGAAGTCTCTCACTTTCTCTCTGTTGGAGAACGTATGTAAGGTTGCTCACTGCTACTGAGAGTCACAGCAGGAGTGGACATGAGCATAGTCTGTTGGAAGATGTGTTAGGACTGTGCTTTTTTATTAAGTGAAATGTTTTTGGGGATTTTTGCATCAGCAAGAACCCATGTTTAATAGTTCCAGGTTATTCACATTGATACCTTAGTCTGGGCAAGGAAAGACCCCAATGTTAAAGGATTCAGCAGTATTAGCTATGTATTGGCATCCCACTTAAAATAATTGTCTTATTAAAGTTTAATTTTAATACTTTTTGAGTTTTTCTACATTAACCCAGCTATTAAAATAAGACTGACCATATGCGTTAAAATATACACTACTATGTAGATTGCTGATTGTTGATGCATTTACCATCTATATGAGAAGAATTGAAGTGTTTTTTATTTTTATTTTTTTATTTATTTTACTGTCCCATGTCTTTGTCTTGTTTATTATTGGGTTTTTTCTGTAGACGTGGTAATGTGTGTAACATAACACGGACACTTATATATATTGAGGGAAGCAAGTACATGTTGCAGATTTAAATGCATGAAAACAAGCAGCACACTTCATCTGACATACTCATTTCTCATGGAATATGTATTTGTCATTTTCAGCAAAACAATTATAACCTGCTTCTCTGATATTACAACAAACTGTTTAATAACCATTTTGTCATTCACATACCTAAAAAATAAACAAATGCTATTTGAAATGTGTCGCTTTTTTGTTTTTCTGAGAAGACTGAGTTACATGAATGGCACCCCAAAACTGGTTCAGATTTAACTTTTTGATTGATGGCTCGTTCATCCTCCCCAAGACCTGATTTTGAGGCTAATGAGGCCCTTGTTCATGACATCTGACAAAATGCCATCTGAACCTCATAGGGAGTCCTGTCCACTCCCACCCAGAAGGCCAGGTGTTTACAGCAGTAATGGAGGCTGAGGTCTCTTGAGCTGACTGTCATCAGATCGGGGGGTGCCGCAATCTCTGTCCTTGGGTTCTATGGACCCACACCCTCCCTGAACAACAAGGCTCTCCACAGGTCAGCTGCTGCCTCTAAAGAGGTCCACTCGCCCATGAAATAATGTCTTTTGGCTCTATTGTTCTGCATGTCTGTTGGTTTTGCAGAACCATTCACTCAGTTTCCTCTGAATAGAGGGCGCAATGCCCCACTGACATGCCTTCTGCTGCTGACTGCCATTACAAGCCCATAACACATGTGCTCTTATGTTTCAAATTCAAAGCACGCTTTGCTATTGTATTTTTCAGGTAGTCAATGCAGGCTTGAGAGATGTCAAATACCCATTGGGGCTAAATTAGTTGGTTGGTTAGGGCTTTTGTACAGGGCACAGTGTTTGATAGACACTAAAGTCATTTTTGGCTCCACTTAAAACAAACACCTGTTGTATTCTGACAGTGATGTGTACATTTAGAAAGAAGTTTAATCTTTAGGTTGAAATCCAGCCTTGACCTTGATTGATGTGAATATTGACCTACAAGCAGCAGAAAGTACTCTGTATTCACCGGTTACCTTGTAAAATTTTTAACCAGTTATTCCACTACAAATTACTAAATACTTATCTAAAATTTGTAGTCAGATTACACTACTCATTACTTAATGGAAAAGGTAATCTTATTACTAATTAAGTTACAGGTGAAACTCGAAAAATTAGAATATCGTGCAAAAGTTCATTAATTTCAGTAATTCAACTTAAAAGGTGAAACTAATACATTATATAGACTCATTACAAGCAAAGTAAGATATTTCAAGCCTTTATTTGATATAATTTTTATGATTATGGCTTACAGCTTATGAAAACCCCAAATTCAGAATCTCAGAAAATTAGAATATTACATGAAATCAATAAAAAAAAAGGATTTTAAATACAGAAATGTCGGCCCTCTGAAAAGTATAATCATGCATATGTACTCAGTACTTGGTTTGGGCCCCTTTTGCATTAATTACTGTCTCAATGCGGCGTGGCATGGATGCTATCAGCCTGTGGCACTGCTGAGGTGTTATGGAAGATCAAGATGCTTCAATAGCGGCCTTCAGCTCTTCTGCATTGTTTGGTCTCATGTCTCTCATCTTTCTCTTGGCAATGCCCCATAGATTCTCTATGGGATTCAGGTCAGGCGAGTTTGCTGGCCAATCAAGCACAGTAATACCATGGTCATTGAACCAGGTTTTGGTACTTTTGGCAGTGTGGGCAGGTGCTGCTGGAAAATGAAGTCAGCATCTCCATAAAGCTTGTCTGCTGAAGGAAGCATGAAGTGCTCTAAAATGTCCCGGTAGACGGCTGCGTTGACTCTGGACTTAATAAAGCACAGTGGACCAACACCAGCCGATGACATGGCTCCCCAAACCAACACAGACTGTGGAAACTTCACACTGGACTTCAAGCATCTTGGATTGTGTGACTCTCCATTCTTCCTCCAGACTCTGGGACCTTGGTTTCCAAATGAGATGCAAAATTTGCTCTCATCAGAAAAGAGGACTTTGGACCACTGAGCAACTGACCAGTTATTTTTTTCTTTAAGACGCTTCTGACGTTGTTTGTTGTTCAGGAGCGGCTTGACAAGAGGAATACGACATTTGAAGCCTCAGTCCACTCCTTGTGAAGCTCCCCCACACATTTGAATGGCCTTTTCCTGACAATCCTCTCCAGGCTACGGTCATCCCTGCTGCTTGTGCACCTTTTCTTCCACACTTTTCCCTTCCACTTAACTTTCTATTAATGTGCTTTGATACAGCACTTTGAGAACATCCAACTTCTTTTGCAATTACCTTTTGAGGCTTTCCCTCCTTGTGGAGGGTGTCAATGATGGCTTTCTGCACAACTGTCAGGTCAGCAGTCTTCCCCATGATTGTGAATTCAACTGAACCAGACTGAGAGACCATTTAAAGGCTCAGGAACCCTTTGCAGGTGTTTTGGATTAATTAGCTGATTAGAGTGTGACATTTGAGCCTACAATACTGAACCTTTTCACAATATTCTAATTTTCTGAGATTCTGAATTTGGGGTTTTCATAAGCTGTAAGCCATGATCATAAAAATTATATCAAATAAATATATATATCTTACTTTGCTTGTAATGAGTCTATATAATATATTAGTTTCACCTTTTAAGTTGAATTACTGAAATTAATGAACTTTTGCACGATATTCTAATTTTTCGAGTTTCACCTGTACTTTAAAACGATAGCTAATTAACTTAATTGAAAGTCAAGAAATGTAATCTGATTACTTAAATTTTAAATGTAGGGCTTTATTTTAAGAGTGCTATGCCATAAACGTAGTGCTATGCAATATGTCATACTCAGAAAATCAGTGGGTAAGGCAATGAAGTTTTGAAATGTTTGTGTGGGTTGGTGAAACTGCACATGCAAAGTGCTAATGGGCTGGGTGCAATTAAATCCTGAGGTTCTTCTCCAGTTTTTGCACCATCCATGTCCTATTATATATTTAATTTCCTGTCAATCAACATTGATATAATTAAGACAGTCCATTCATAAGAATTTGCTAGTGTAAATGGGCTGTATATAATGCTCCCCTACTCAGACTGTTTTATTGCCACCACTGCTATAATGTATGTATTGTATTATCTCTGTCAGCCTCTCTGGGACTGTTGGCACTTGTCCTGCTCACACATGCCTCTCCTGCTTGAAATATGCTTTCCTTCTCTCCCATTGTTTATTGATTATTAATATATATTTGTTATACTGTATGTTTCTCTGTTTAATGTTTTGTTTTCTTCTGTACAACGTCCTTGAGATTTAGAAAGGTGCCATGCAAAATAAACGTATTATTATTATTATTATTATTGATTTACTAACACACAAATCAGGGCTAGTATTAAAAGTGATTGATAGTTCTTTTATATCATCCGCAGGTGGAATCCCCAAATCTTAGATTTAGAGCCGAGATGAAATGTTGTTCTCAAACACCTTAGCGTAATAACACATTTTCCAGGAAAATAGCAAAGTGTGCTTTGTGCCACTTCATTAACATACATTACACCCACAGTTTGCACACATACACCCACAGACAGCGCAAATACTTTCACCCATACCCACTTTGCATTGGCACAAAAACTGCGCTTAGAATTAGCGCTCTCATGAAAATAGGATAAGTCATCGTTGTGCGTAAAATAGAGCCTGTAATGTGTTACTTTCGATTAAAAACATAATGAGATTACAGTAACCATTTATTTTGTTGTCAGATTACACCCAACACTGTTACTTACATAGCATTACAAAATAGCTATCTGCATTATTTGTGATGGCTTTATAATTTAAAAAAAACATTCCATTTAAATAGTTTGTTTGAACTGAAATGTGAGTTGTGAATTGCATGTTACAGTAGAGAAAAGAATAATTAAAATAAATTTTGACTATAAATAGATCAAATAATTTTCTATTTAATTGTCCATGCTGATGGCACACAAAACGAGCATTTGAATGAATCGATCTATTGGTCTGCTTCCTTTTAATAAATCAGTCAAACCAGTTGGCAAATCAGCCTGAATTGAACACAGGAGTCATCAATCTGAAACATGAACTGAATCGGTTGGAGATTCACTTCAGCTCGGATTACTCGCTCATTAAACCACAGGTTATTATGTCTTACTCAAAATATCTTTTGTATGTCATGTGTAATGCTTGAAAGCAATATTAAAAATGCATATATATATATAAGCTTAGTGAGGTCAGTATAATTATAGACTTTATTTATATGACTATGTGCATTGATAGATTGTCTACATATCCAAACACTGGTCCTAAATGAGTGCATATAATGAACAGTGGTCAATCATATCATTCCAGTTACATTGGAAAGCAGCTTACTAGATCTAGCTAAAATTTGTTGTGTGCTCAGATGTTAAAATATGAAACCCCTATCTGTGAATGTGCCTTTATTTGTGTTTCTATATGATTGTGAGAATGAGATTATAATTTATACATTTGTGAGTGGGAATAATAACATGCATGCAGACTTTTCATGCAAGCATGTGTGTGTGTGTGTGTGTGTGTGTGTGTGTGTGTGTGTGTGTGTGTGTTAGATGTGTCCCAATGCAGCATGTGGTAAAAACTCATCACCGTGAAGCCCCTCACTTGGGTCTATATGCACATTGACTGGCATTGTGTGCAGTAGACAGCAGATGGTAGGCTCTCGCAGCAGTGACAGACCAAGTCATCTGGCAGGCACCCACAATTCAGGCGGGAATCTCAGGCATAATGCTCAACTAGGTGCTTATTAATATAGGTCAGTCCTTCAACCGGCAATGACTGGCTGACTGCTGAGACTTTGGACACTTCACAGGCCAGTCACATAGCTATACTGTAGTGTTAAACATGAAGGTTTGTACTATAAATAAACTCAGTTAGGTGTGTGACTTGTGTTCCAATTCAGTTTTGAGAGCATAAGGGGCCCTTGCTACTGGACTGAACAGAGGGCTATAGTGTAAGATAAAACAGGTCAGAATAATTAAAGAGTATTGAAAGCCAAAGAGAAAAAATATTTCTTTAGAGTAGACTTGAAGGTTGAAATTGAGGGAGCTAATCTAATATGTAGAGGTAGACTATTCCATAGTTTCGGTCCAGTGACTGCAAATGCTCGATCACCACGTTTTTTTTTAGTCTAGATCTAGGCAAAAAGAGTAAACCAAAATCTGAAGATCTTAGAGTTCTAGAAGGAGTATATGGCTGAAGCAAGTTTGACAGATATTTTGAGGCCAAATTATGTAGTGCTTTGTAAACAAACAGTAAAACTTTGAAGTCAATTCTGTACTTAACAGGAAGCCAGTGCAAAGCAATTAGAATAGGTGTAACTGACTCGTAGAGTGTAAGTATGAATGATACTGCTGTCCATGCAGTTTAGAGTCCCCAAACTGTTAATTAAACAGGTTGTGCCACCATAGCAGCTCTTTTTCCTTTTTAATAATCTTTCAAGTGGAAGAGGCACCTGGCGAATGGGGGAAAGTGCTTGAGCACATCATGTTCATGGGTGGGGCAGGTCTAAGCCTTTCTCACTTTTTTCATGCTATCTCCATGTATTTCCCCAGGATAGCAGCTGTTCCTCAGGTGAGCTACAGGCAACAGATGCTGCAAGGTGAACACTGTTTAAACTCAGTCACACTATGGATTTCTCTCTCTCTCTCTCTCTTCCTTTTTTTTTTTTTTTTGCACTATAGTGCTTTTGAGCATAATAAAAAAACAGCACATCAATGTGATATATCAACAGCCACTGTATCTTTAGATTAGGGTTAATGAAGAAGAGTGCATTCAAGGCCAGGTGAAGTGATTGAGACCAGTAATCCATGCTCAGAAGATGGCCAAGGCAACATATTGACCTAAAACCTGAAGAAGTCAGTTACTTTTAAAAAGTAACACTAATTCAAAGAAAACAGAAGCAAAAAGTTAATCTTTTAATACGCAGTACAGTGGATAATGAGCACTTCATTTTAGACTGAAGTACAGAGATTGTGTTAGCCATCTGTTCTTAGAAAAGCCAGACTGGTCCACGCAAAGATAATTCTTGTTTATGTGTATATGGCTGTATCTATATAAAATTCACTCATGAAATTATCTGTTAAGAAGAGTGACACATTTAAGGAGAACTTTCAGAATAAAAAGAGATTCATGGTTGGCCCCAGAGAACAGGCTCGTGCCACTAGCTTATACGTATATATCTTAGTGTCTTATTAGTCTCTTGGTGCCGAGAATGACAGTTTTGTTGCACATTAATCTGTTTTTGTGGGCTCTCATGTGACTCTGAAATCCAAACTCAGAGGCATATCGCTGACCACAGGTTGGACATGGAATACATGATGACAATACTTGACCAGGCTTTGTTGCAGCTCTTTGGCATCTCTCTCTCTTGCAGCAGCTGCATACTGATGACATTGGTCTTTAAAGTAGGTTGCTGCCTGTTCTGTCAGTGCACGCCAGTTTGTTCTGTCCAATGCGGCTGTCTCAAAATGGTGGGGCTGTTGCTCTGCCCACTTGAGGCTGGTCTTAAGGGTGTCCTTATATCTCTTTCTAGGCTGATCCAGGCAGCGGCTGTCTTGTCTGAGTTCGCCGTAGAACAGCTAGCATGGAATTCTGGTCTTATCCATGTGGATGACATTGCCACACCATCAAAGCTGAGGTTTAAGAATCTTGGCTTCAATACTTATTGTATTGGCCCTATCTAGGACCTCTTGATTTGTGATGCAGTCTTGCCAGCGAATGGACATGATCAACCTCAAGGAGCGGGTGTGGAGTTGTTCCTGTTATTTGAGATGTCTACGATATAGTGTATAGGTTTCACATCCATATAACAAGGAGGTGATGACGACTGCATTATACACCTTGATTTTTGTGGCTAGGCATGTACTCCTGTGACTCAGGACCTTGGTACGCATCCTCCCAAGTGCCTGGCTGGATGTTTTAATCCTCATGGTGATTTCTTGGTCTAGGGATCCATCGCAGTATATAGCACTGCCCAGACACTTGAAACAGTCCACAATCTTCACCTACATGCCATCTACATTGATGCCGAGCTGTGGGGAGGAATTGTTCAGTGAGGGCTGGAAGAGGACTTCAGTTTTACCATTGGTGACTGTCATAACAAATAGTTGGAAGCTTCAGAGAACTTATTGACCATGGTCTGTAAGTGGTTCTTTTGGTGGGCCATGAGAGCACAGTCATCAGCAAATAATGCTCTCTGGTCAGTCTCTCCTGAGTCTTCAGGGTTCATGTTATATGAGCGTGGAGCGATCGTCTGTGTCCGCAACTGCTTTCGGATCCATGAATAATGTATAACGTGTGAGTAAGGGCAGACGGTGGACTTTCTGGTGCCTCCTAGGGTCAGATGGTGCCCCCCTAGGGAGTTGGTGCCCTACGCAGACTGCGTAGTATGGGTGTAGGGAGCGGCAGTACTGTATTCAATGGTCTATTATCAAAATGACAAAACACTGGAGAAGTCTTCTCTGCATTGGATTTACTCATACAATCGCATAAAAAGTAGAACTGTATGGGAATGCACCTGGCAACCTATGAACGTTGAGCCTGCACTTGACTCCTTTTCATTTCAGCCTTGAAAAGAAAAGAAGCATCTCTTTTCACCTGAATCAGGTGTGCCAAAATCACAAAAAACATCTTTTAGCAGTTTATAATATTTGTTTTTCAAACATTCATCATTTGATTGATAATGAAGATCTGCAAGTCATTTTTTACAAGTAGCTTGTAAAGACTATCCCAGGGAGGACACAGGGAACCAGGTTTATAGAGTAACTTGGGTTTCTTTTACAGGGTCGTCACAACATGTCAGCTTCACACTTTCACAACACTCTTTAGCTTCACAATACTCTTTTAGCTTCACAATGCTCTTTAGCTTCACGATACTCTTTTAGCTTCACAATACTCTTTAGCTTCACAACACTCTGTAGCTTCAGAAGAGCTTTAAGACCCCAACTCACTCACACTCTCTCTCTCTCTCTCTCTCTCTCGTCTGCTGGCAGTGTGGCTCTTTATGCCACTCTCCCCATGCTCACTGTAATTAGAGACAGGTGTTAGACATAATTTAGCTCAGGAGCAAGCACCCTTACCGCTTTCTCTCTCTCCAGACGTACACTTGACCACGACCCTGCTGCCACATAGCTTTACATTGATAATGGTACTCGCAAACAGATACTAGCATTAGTTATAACACTGAAAAAAACCACAGAAAGTGGTTTTATATGAATTATATGAAAACGTTTTGCCCAAATTGTAATTACAACTTGCATCAAAGATTAATAATACCTGTAAGAAATGTTATTTCTACCTCAGCTATGTCCAAGAAAGAAATGCTGTGTGTGCATTATCAAACATCTGGTTAGAGCTGTGAACTCCCCTTCACTATTGCAGTATATCTTTGCATGCCACACAGGAGAAGAGTGAGCTGCATTTTTGTTCGCTCCCCAACGTTGGATTCAATGCTTTGTATTGATTCATTCACGACTCAATAAAAGAGAGAGAAAAGGCACTGCTGTGGTTTAGAAGAATTTTATTTCTAACAATACCTGTAAAAAATGTTTTAAATTAAGTCTAACCAGAAACAGAACATTTTAACAAGTAATGGCATTTGTAAATAATGAAAATGAATAATGACTAACCAATTTCTTGCAGACAAAGTATAAAGTAATATATTTATGATGATTTTTTAATGTTTGTTGTAATGAATCACTATAATTTAATTGTGAACTGTAAGAAAACTGTGATTAATTAGTTTAAAAAATGTATCGATATATATATATATATATATATATATATATATATATATATATATATACATACTGTACACTATATAACAATGTACAAAACAAAATATATTACATTTCAATATTTAACCAGGAAACAGTTTCAAAAATGTATGTGCATGCATGTTTATAAGAATGAAGTTGCACGTTATTGCTTTTCAGCAAACAAAGTGCAAGGTAAAAACAATTCTAATTTTGAGAGAAAAAAAAATACTAACATTATCTGTGAATGCAAAGAATTCATCCAAATACAACACCTCTGGCAGTAGAAAAACATAAGCATCTAATTTCACAACTTTAGAAAAAATAAACTACAGATGAGAGCATAAAAACAACAGTCTGAGGAAGAATTGTTAGTAAAAACAATGACATTTTTGCTTAATTGAACTCCTCATTCTCAAACATGTGCATTCCTTATGTCTTATTCATTCCATTCTGTGCCCAAATAATGGGCAGAATTAATTTTGTTTCCTCCACTGCAGCGCAAGTAGTAATCCAGCACACCAATTCATTATTATCAGGCTTATGAGTCACTGTAACAATTAAGAATTATGTGCATTCAAAAATAGCTACAGTACTTCTTTTATGCTCTCTGTACAGCTCTGGAGGTAAGAGTCATTCAATCAGCCTCAAAAGCCCCATTGGTGGCCCCTTGGCATTGGTTTTTCCTACATTACTCAGACAAGATCCTTTGGAGCATGTTGGGAGAACTGTGAGCTGCAGCCGGGTCCTGAGCCTCACGTCTGAGTGCCAGGAAAGCAGCCTCCTCCCTACCTTCCCCACGGGGGGACTTGTAGCTGCCTCTTCTGGGGGACACAAAGAGGAAACAACAAACACAAAGGCCCTGTTTATTCCCGCTGACCCAGATTCCAGTGCCTTGACGAGAGGAGACAAGCAACAGGCTGTTCAGCATTGGTCCAGATCTGAGTGGATGAGACTGTCACCAATAAAAAGGACCACAGCTACGTTTAATCTGCCACACCTTGACTACACAAAACAAGGCCATTGCAAGACCACAGTAACCTTACAATCGCCAACAGTCACCATTCTGGAATTCATACTGGCATTAAAAAGGTGAAAGTGTAAAATTGTGCTGGCAATGGAAAGGTGTGCAAACTCTTTTCATGGCATATACTGTTTAATTTATTAAGCTCTGTTGTGATTAAACCATATTTGCAGGGAATACAGATTAAATGGGAAACTTTCTGATAATATGTAATCTGTGTTGTTTTTAAATTATAATCCAATGTTATTCCATACCAGTTCAGAAGGAACATTTACTCGTTTAAATTGCTCACATTATACTGAAAATCAAATATAATACAGAATGCAATTTACATCTACAGGTCCATGGGGATGTTTCATTGTGCGTGTAGAGCAAGAATTGATCAGTGATGCCCTATATGTGTGCATTGTGAGCTAATGAGCTATGAGATGAGCCACCTGTTTGGGGAGTGCAATGTTTGGTGGGGGAGCAGCTGCCCATGAGTGTGTTGTTGGGGGAAGGCGGTGTAAAGATCTGTAATTTGCAAACTCATTATGTATGGTGGCCTACTCACCCCGTGCCCTCCCCCAAGATCACTAGAGTCCCGGCCTGGACTGAACTGCTCTTTCGTAGGCCTCCGTCATTCTTAGGGAGCTCATCCCTCTCCATTAGCAAAGGCTTTACGACACAGATTAACTCCATTCTTAAACTGTCCTAAAATGCACCACTTTTCTTTTATGTAGGCTAATACATATGTTAGCCATAATAATTTTGTAATTACAAAATTATTTACACATTTTGAGGACATGTGCTCCCTGTTTATCAATAATTGCCTACTGTATAAATGTTATATATATAATCTTGTTTAAAAGGCGTGTAAGTGTTTATGTGCTTATATTTACTTGATTGTCAAGACTCAGCTCTGAAACACTGGGGATGGAGTAGTAGCCATGCTTTGAGAGAACTTCAGTGACATCATCCTCACTGAGTTTCAGCTCTTATTTTTCTTTAAGCAAAATACCATGTCCATAAACACACTCTTTTTTAGGTTAAAACTAGAAATGAAATGTATTTTAAATCTATTGTACTTTCAAAAAACCTGAAAGCAATAAGACCAGTCTCTTTGTTTGAGGGACTAATTTTGGACTGAGGTGTTTGAAGAGAAAACTGACCTGTTATGTTCTTATGTTGTGACAAAAATAAATGAATAAAAGGCCAGATAATCATGTTGCTATGTGTTACTACCATCTAGTGGATAGATTGAGAATTACATAGATACATTTTCTCTCTCACGGAGGCGATGCTTACGTCGAAATACTTCACTCATCATACGTTTATTTTCTCTATTACACTAGTTTATATATATATATATATTTAATTTTCATGTGTAATAAATTATATAAATAAAAATTATTACTTTAAATAATAAATAAATGATCCCACAATATAATTACATTTAAATGTCTATAATTATTATAGTTAAAGAGCTTATAATTAATTATAGAAAAATTTGAATACATCAAATTCTTATGGCACATCAATGTGTGATATTAAAAAGTGAATACAATAAAAAGGAAAAATGTTTTTTGGAGAGCTATTAAGCATGCTACATTGCCAGATCTGTCAATAATGAAACAATTAAAAACATTATTAAAACAACCCTTCGACTTTTTGACCTTTCATGTGTTTGCTTGTATTTTTGACTTATGAACAAAATAATTTATAATGCATCGGCAGTGTTTAACGATTGCAAACCTACACCAGTACATCTATCCAGTAAATAAAGATATAAACCGCTTAATCTGATCAGATATTAAATCAGTTTCATTGCATAGCACACTTTTGAGAGAAAACAAAAAAACAAAATGTCCATTGTTCTGCATGAAAATGTGCTGTTGCATCCTTAACCCTCTGTTTGTGAGACACAATGACAGTGATCCCTCTATCATCTAAATAAATGTTTCTCTCTAATCCAGGGCTGTCATTATACAGAGCTGCTTGATAACCTATCCAAACAGACTCAGATCAGTCCGAATTTGCACATGGTATGCACTGAAACACTTTATTTTGGTAGTACTGTCTGTAAAATATAAAATGTAAATTATTCATGGAGAATGCTATTCCTTTATGATTTTATCATTTTACATGGTTTATCTATACACATTATGCATGCATTGTAATACTATGAATTCTAAGCTCAGCAGTGCTAATTGATTTTGGCATCAAGTGTGCCCTACATATCTGCTCACTGGCTTGACTAATGGTGCTTAACAAACCTGACAGCAGTCAACAGATGGGTAACTCCCCTCCCAAAGCCCTCCAGCTAATCTGAGCTGGTATCAGTGGTCAAACATCATCCATCAACTGAGTGAAGATCATGTTATTAATTTGTTCAGAAAGACCCACCGACTCTGCAGACACATCGATATTTTGACCATATGGGGTCTTGGCTTGAGGGATTTAAGGTTAATTTTTTCTTATGAAATGAGGACATTGATATAGTTAAGAAAAAATAATTTATTTCCCATTGTGCTAGAAGACATCAGGAATGAACGTCAATATTTTATTTTATATGGTATATAATTAAATGTTGCCTGCCTTAGTAATGACCAGAGATTTCAGTATGCATTCAGCATAAAATCCTGTATGTAAGAGTTCATAGAGGTGACCAGCACAGGAACACTGAACATCACATGAAACCACACAACAGTAACAACCAGAATACAAACTGGTTTCAATGTATTGTGCATGAACTCCAGCACCATAGAACTGAACAGATGCCAACCTGTTCAATGCTATTATTATTATTCTAATAAAAACCTAAAATAGGGTTTAAGCCAACTATGCTGTAGGTATTATCGCTTTCCTTGTTTCACATAAGGTTTTCATCCTTTGCCATTGGTTCCCATTCCTTTTCCATCAGCCTTGCCTTTTCCTTTACCAGACATACTTCCTCTCCGTCCCTTCTTTCCAAAGCCTTTCTTACTCTTTTTAGCCGATTCCATGTCTTCTTCCCTCATCAAGACGAGGCTTTTTGCTGTCCATTACTTTCAGTAAATCCAGCTGTTGTTTTCTCATTGGGAAGATTCTCCTGAAATTTGCCAACAGAAGCAGTGGATTTCTTTGCAACACTGACAGCTTGTGCCAACTCTGCTTTTGACTGAGGGGTGGGCATGAGCCCCATGCCTGGGACCTTTATCCTCTGTGATCTGGCAATGTTCTTGGGCCTGTTAAACTCATCCTTTGCCACCCGTTCTATCTTAGCTTTATCCCTTTTTGCAAACTGGTCTTCATTGGGATCTGCATGCTCTGGGACCTCTATCAACCACTTCTTGGTGTCATCATTGGCACGTTTGTACCCCCATTCCTTGTGATCTTCATCCCACACCAAGTTGGCCTTCTTTTTCTTCGAAATGCCCTTCAGCTGGGCAAACATTTCCCATTTTGTGGGAGGCTTTGGTTTTGTTCAGACGTTCCTCCGGGCAATAAAATGACTGGATCTGGGAGCTTAGTGGCGATTACCTCTTGAACTCTCTCTGATAGAAGTTTCTATAGCTCATTGATAAGAAGTTGCGTTTTATCTCTCGCTAAAGAGCGCAATAGGTCTTCCCGTTTCTTTTCTTTAAAATCCCGAGTATGTATCAGGTTCTTATCAAATGCGAGCAAGTTACCGCGGTCAAACTCGAGATATAACTCTTTGTTAACTGTAATACTTTTAAAGCCTTAGCAAGCACATCTTCGACACTGCACTAAGCCATTTTGCGTGTAAACACACGCAACGTGTTTTTCTCACATGTGCTGCTCCAAGCCGGAAGTACTCATTTCAAAATAAAAGCCTAATAAAAACTAACTTCTAGTCGTGTAGCTCACACTGAAAAAACGTATTGAAAAGACATATTGAGTACAATATGATTGTGTGATTTTTACATATCTCGATATCCGGAAAAAAAATATTTAACGTAATCACGTAATTCCCCAATGAGTATCGTTACTTCCAGCAAGTGAATCATCGGCTCTATGGCGCAATGGATAGCGCATTGGACTTCTAGGTTATAATGTGAGGCCATTCAAAGGTTGTGGGTTCGAGTCCCACTAGAGTCGAAGCTTTTAGATTCGGAATCGAATGAATGACCCACTTGCCAATAAGTCACTGGATTTACACTTATTCAGGAGATATATGATTCAAAGGTTCGATCAAAGAAAATGTGAATCTTACAAAAACAGCCGACAGGGTTGACTCGAACATATCTGTATAAAGCTATGGATTGTTACAATAAATATATGTAAACAAATGTCTTACACTCAATCATACAAAATATAGAGTTTAGATTTCTTGTGTGAAAAGTCAGCATTTTGACATTTATCAGTTCTATGTGAAGGTAACACCCCGACAGCCAAGTCTCGCGAGAATATAATTCGCTGTTCCTAATGTTAGGTTTAGTTAAGTTTAGTGTTACATTTAATGCTAGGGTTAGGTTTCGGGGTATGGGGCAGCTATGTTTTTTTTGTGGGACTCAAAGTGAATACAATAAACGCAGTGTGTGAACTTCGCTTGCGACTCTCGCGAGGCTGAGCGGTTACCATCTAGACGCGACCGCGAACACGTTCGGATCACTGAACTGTTTCAGATTGGCCGGTGGCTGAGTACGTTTTTTCTGCTGCTTGAGTTTCCCCGCGGCTCTGTTGTTTTTGCCTCGCGCTTCTAAGAAGAGTAAAATGCCTCCTCACACCAAGTCTTAATTTAAATGAATGGCTCCCGTCTTAAATCTCGATAAAGATATGGACGGCGGAGATTATGGTGAGAGTGTATACAATGCTGAATGTCATTAGCTCGCTGAATCATAGTGCAGTTTAGACAAACTACTTTTATTGTACGACTGGACTAACATTGACAACATAGGATTCCTGTCACAAAAAATATATATTTGCCATAAACTCTTAATGTGCACTAATTTCGGTGTTTATACAATATATTGTTGTGTTAATGTCGAGTAGCTACGGATTACCTCTTTGACTTGTTTTAACCCGAATTTGTCAACCAAGAAATTAACAGAAATGTGTGTTCATCTCACGTTATAAACGTTACATTTCTCTACACAAACACCCTCTTATTATAATGATGTATTTAGACGTAAAATGCAGGATATTTTATAGCACGGCACCTTTAAATTACTATTCAGAAGACAATTCAATTTCAGCATCATAAATGTGCTTTCTGGTCTGTTTTTAAAGGCATTGTTATGATTTCATCTCATATTTGAAAGAAGACAGGCCTTCTTTATAAGTTTCATTCAAGACCTGTTATTGTAATGTTTGCTAAACCGTTTAGTGTGTTATCAGGTGTCACCATTTACATAAACCTTGTTTTTATTTTGTGTGAAAACCAATGTCACGTTGATCCTGTAGATGCATCTGACACCTGTGGCATTTCCACCTCACAGTCCAGACAGGAGAAGAAAGAGAGAGTCAGCTTTGGAGAAGCTTAAACTAGCCAATAAGGGAGAGAAGGTGAAATATGAGGCGAGTTGTTTGTACATTCTCTAAAGTTTCTACCCTATATGCATTCTGATACAGCGCCGCTATTAAATTGCACATCGTTCATTTAATATTTTTGACACAATGTAACGCTTGCCAGTAGGGATGCGCACGAATAGTCGAATACTCGAGTATTCGTTCGGCAATAATTATTTGAAAAGTAAAAAAGCTATTCAAATTTCGCCAAGTTTTGCTTTGCTGTCCATATATACCAGTGTTACTCACTATTTTTTGTGAGTTGGCCACTTTGGGTTGAGACAATCATCATAGAGGGCCGAACCAGTAGTGTAGTCCAGGGCATATGCCATATGGCCACCTATCTTTCTTAGGATTTTGCATATGCCCACCTAAAATAAGTGATGATACGCATGGCCGCCTAAACAAGGACTAGGCCTTTGACCCGAAACTTATTCAATATAATAACACGATGCATGTTGTACTTTTTCTTCCAATATTATTAATTGAGAGCAAATTCAGAGCAATAGAGCACATGCTATTGATTTCATGTACAGCACATGACACATTTAGACATACACACATCAAATGTATAAGACCCATATTAAGGGTTAACTCAGTGGTTGGATGAGTGAAAATTTCCCTTCTGCCCTTGTCTGAATTCATTCTAAATTCATGGTCTGTTGTTGCTAGCCATGTGAGGCAATCCAGGTGTGCATTGGTCTGTCTGCTTCTCTGTTTTTGTTTCTCTATGTTGAAAAAGATGCTTCACATGAATAAGTGCTGACAAAAAATTATGTCACCTTTTGCACGCACTGCTTCAGAAGTGGATACTCCGTGTCTGACAGATGGCTATAGAAATGGGTAACACCTGATCTTAGTTCACTTTGCAATGTGTAATTTGTCTTCAGCTCTACTATCTCACTCTCTATTCCAGCATGGTCAGGACAGAGAGCTGTGATGACTGGGGTAAGAGATGACACTGGCACATGAAAGGGGTTCTCAATGAAGTTGAAAAACTCTTGTACTCCCATGATATCCTTGAGTCAAACTCCAACTTCAACTCCTACTAGCAAACTGATATGTGTCGGTTGCTGTAGCTGAGCAGTTGCGTTCTATTTCGGCCATTCTCTCTGCAGCTGTAATTAAAAAAAAAAAACGAATTCCAGGGTAATATAACACAATGCATAATGTTATAAACTTACACTCAATATTTATAAAAATTATCATAAAAATTGTGCCAGATTTACACCACTAAATAAGGTGGAATCACATCATAATAGTCTTTGAAACAGGTCCATTAGAAGTAGGGATGCACCGATCCGATACCTGGATCGTTATCGGCTCCAATACTGATATTTTTAAATGGATCGGTTATTGGTCTGTCTAGCCTGATCCAAATCCGATGCTTTGTGTTAGTCATGTTCGTTACTGGCAAGCTCAAAAAATTACATAAAAGAACCAGAAGTATTTCATATGACGTGTGCATTTTATTCAAAGCGTTATTGAATGGTGCTGCTCTGTTTACACACCCACGGCTATTTTTAGTCTTCACGCCGTGCGCAATATATCACGAAAAACATCTCAGATGTAGATGCTCAATAGTTCGGTTCACTTATATCCAGTTGAGCGGCAAACAGCAGGTGAGTAATATCCAGACAGGGTATAGGCACGATGAACAGATAACTCGCAACAGTCTTATGATACTTGCAGGCAATAATGATGCAGATATGTTTGACATAGTAGAAAGGTGTAGAGTCTCAGATACTATTGATGAGAAAAGACAAAGAGTGTGAAAGAGGGGTATATATATATATATATATATATATATATATGTAGTCCTTGATTAGCCACTAATGATGTGCAGGTGCGTGTAATCAGAACTCAGGGGGGAGTGAGCGCTGATGGCATTGAGGAAGAAAGAGAGAGAGACCGGTGGATCTGTGACAAAAGGTGCACGACTGAGATGTATTACTATTATAATATATTATTATTATTATTATTATTATTATTATCATTTGTTGAATGGGTTCCAAAAAATAACTTTGTGAATGAAAAGTTGACTGATGTCTTACAACTAAATTGAATAAAAAAGAGAGCTGAATCATTTAAAGTCCAGATACTAGTTGAAAAACAAAAAAACACAAAAAATGTTTTTTTTGCAAACAAACGTCTTTTCTACTGGAATTACTGTTAATTTTCTGCTTCATTATCCAGTATACTAGTTAATAATATTTCTTTTCTTAATAAGCTATACTTTTATATTTAAATAATGTGTGGTTTGTGTTTCTTTACAAATTAAAGAGCACACTCAATTAGTTCCTCACAATAATGTAAAGATAAACTGATTATGCAAAAAACAACACTGGTATCGGATCGGGATCCTGAGATATACAATATCGGAATCGGATTGGAAGAGAAAAAGTGGTATCGGTGCATCCCTAATTAGAAGGCTTTTCAATTTTCAGATCACAATGCTTAAATTAGCCATGAACTTAAAGTAGTAATACTTACTCTAACTATGGTATTTGTGGCAGATAAGGCTTCTAAATGTATTTAGACTGCTGTTTTTCATTACAAATGTTCCATAGTTCTTAATATAGAAACCATAGTTACTAACCATGGTAGTGAGGAGCCATGCTTTATTTCTACCATGGTCTTATTAAAAATATCATTGTTAAAACTATGTAAAAACTATGACACATTTTCACAATTATTATGGACCAAGCTATCAGTTTCCACCTATGTTAAATCTGTTCTCTTGTAATGCTCTCCGGGAAAGCCCGGTTGTAATGATGACGTGTATCAGGAGTTCAAGTCTCTCTGGAATAATTTATAATTATGAAGTCCATGGCAATTGCTCCCACCTTTCCTTTCTGCTCTGCCTTATTGAAATGCCAAGTATAAATGTATTGTATTAATATAATGTGTTCTACCTCTTTCAACAGCCGGTGACCAAGAACTATGGCTTTGATATTCCAGACATTCCCTCACAGAGCGAGTACCTTGAAGTCAGATATTCTATGAGTAGATGTCCCTAGTCAGACCTCCATAGTCATTTTATAATAATTCCCTTAAATTAGTGTAATGAACAACAATTATTGTTAATCTGTGTGTTGTATGGTGATGTTGTAGGCTGAACTTTTGCCACCTGAGCTGAAGGTGGCAAAACATTTTCTCATATATTTGGCACCAACACCTCCAGCTTGGAAAATGTCCTTCTTAACAGGAAGATCCGTGGACCTTCCTGGCTTGATGTCAAGACTCCTCATACGTAATCTGCATATGTTATACAAGATTAAACGCTCTTACAGAAAACACAATCATAACCTTGCTTTGTATTTAGCCTGTATGACTATGGCATGTGACTTCCTCATTGATAACACTTCAGATAAATGTCAAAATGCTGAAAAGGTTTACTGTATTTGCTATCATCTTCACCTCTAGAGTTGAGCAGTCAACCTGTGAGTTGGTGTAAGGTAGAGGCCATAGCACTAAGTCCTATTCCATTTAGCATTTTGCACGCACTGGCTATGCTCCTGCCAACAAGACAAACAGAACGGTTGCTTTGACGCATCCAATGTAGACAGCCTCAAGCTGTTGTGTTGCATCAATGGATGCATCTGTTTAGAGCTGCAACAATTAATCGGTAAAATTGATAAGTAACAAAAATAAAAATCATCAACAATTTTATTATTGATCAGTTGCTATATAAGGCGAGCATGGAGAAGCTCTGTCAGTGATGTCACATTACAGCCCAGTGAAAATGTGTTGCATGATGGCACTTTTAAAAAAAATGGAGATGAGTTGAATTGGAAAAAACACGACAAGTTGTCCAGTGCGTGATAGCACTTTATAAGCATACACTTAATTTTGGAGTGTTTACCTCGTCAGGTGTGTTGACAGTGATTGTGTGTTTAAAAATTTTTTTTTCTCCCAATTTGGAATGCCCAATTCCCACTATTTAGTAGGTCCTCATGGTGGCGTGGTTACCTCAATCCGGGTGGCAGAGGACAAGTCTCAGTTGCCTCCGCTTCTGAGACAGTCAATCCACGCACCTTATCACGTGGCTCGTCGTGCGCTATGCCATGGAGGCTCCACTGAGAGTGAGAACCACTAATCGCGACCACAATGAGGTTACCGCATGTGACACTACCCTCCCTAGCACTCTGGTTGCTTAGGATACCTGGCTGGAGTCACTCGACACACCCTGAATTCGAACTCGCAACTCCAGGGGTGGTAGTCAGCTTGATTAAAAATCAAGCGCGTATTAATGTGTATTTCGCAAAACTGTTTGTTTTTATTACAAGTGAGTCTCTGTAAAACTTCACCTGCGTCAGTCAAACCGATAGCAATGGAGAAAGGGAGCGCAATCAATTTAATTAAACTGTGCGTTGAGGTTAGTAATCGTGCAACATCATACCTCGACTTCAGTTTCAATGTAATCAATTGTGCAGCTCTCATGGATATCAAAGTCAAAATGTGTCAATTTTTTTTATGTGTTTTAGATTCTCCCCTCATGTAAGCACATGTAATTACACTGAGCACTGCCGGGATGAGACTTTTCAGTGCGATAGTGAATTTGCAATATTGAATATTGTACTATATAAAGCTGAAGATGGTGTTGATAACGGCAAATGTAATATCTGATTTCACCAGTAAATTTATACTATGGCAAATATTATTTTTCTGAATAAGCATACACTACCGTTAAAATTTATTTTTGAAAATAATAGTTTAGAAACATGTAATTAGTGACAATTCTATTAAAAAATTACAATATTAATGAAAGCAAAATTATGTAATCAGCTATCATAATTATTAATTTTTCAGCTGAACAGAAGTATTATTATTATTTTTATTTTATTATAATAATAAAATGTTTATTTGTAAAGCACCTTTCATACATCAAGTGCAACTTACATTTTTTCACATATAAAAAATGAAATCTCAAAGAAAATTACTGCATTAAAATAAAGTAAAACTGTTATAATAAAGAGTCAAACATTAATTTACACAAAGGCCAATAAAAAATATAAAAGTAAACATTCACACATGCATACTTTTGTTTTAATGTCCTAATAAATAACAATGTGATCTGCACTGGTTAGTCAATTAAAACAGAGGTAATTTACATATAGTAAATGTCTTAAAGTTACAGTAGCAAAACAGTCATAGAGAGATGGTGGAAAATGATCATAAAAAAACTAAATTACCTTGAAGTGCTCTTGCAAAGGATCAATGTGTGCAAAGTACCGCACTGGTCCAAGACTGGCCATCTAAGAAGAGCCAACATGCCTAAATTGGGGGTGAGAAAACCTCTGATGCATGAAGTCCTATAAGATTATTTTATTATGCAAACAGTGTTTCAGTCTGTGCTAATGGACATCTTTTTTTATCTCAGGGTTGAGGCGGCTTTGCAGAAAAAATTGCCACTTGTGGATGTCTGGTGTGCGATGTTGAGATCTCTGCCAAAGAGCTGATCCGATCTAAAAGTTATCATCTGACTGAGCTGGCTGCCCAGATCCTGAAGACCGAGAGGTGGTGGTGCTGCCGGAAAAAAATCAGAGTCTTCTACAGGTTAGGTGCCACCTAAAAATGGTTCCATACTGTTGATGTAACATTCCAATTTTTCATCTCTGTATCTTTATTTTTATCAATAGTGATTCCCCTTGCTTCCTGTGCCTCCTGAAGCTCACCAGGATGGATGCTAAGCTGATCATGCAAATCATGTGTGAGCTAAACGTTCTTTCACTGGCAATGCAGATCACCAACATTGCCGGTAATGTTATGGTAAGTTGTCATTCCGAAAAATCCCATTGCTTATTTTATCCATGGTTACCACATTCAAGCTTAGTGTTTCCTCTTGTATTGATAATGTAATATGTGCTGTGAGGAGATATATATATATATATATATATATATATATATATATATATATATATATATATATATAGGCTCAGTTTAATTTACATTTAGTTATTTAGCAGATGCTTTTATATAATGCAACTTACAAATGAGACACATAGCAAGCAATTTGTTATACAAAGTGTAACAACATCTGTTGTATAGGACTGCCAAGTTCTCACAGTGGCTTGAGTAGTAATGATGCTTGCACAGAAGAAAGAGACAGACAAGGACCCCCCAGATGTAACAGATGTGCTTTCAGCTGGTTCTTGAATGCTGATGAAGGTATCAGCAGATAAACAGATAAGTAGTACATATTCATGTTTCAGAATTTTTATCTCTTGTTCTCCTGCAGACTTGCACTCTTATGGGTGGGCGGTCAGAGAGGAATGAGTATCTGTTGCTCCACGCTTTCTTGGAGAAGAACTTCATTGTTCCAGACAAGCAGTTCTTCTAGAAACCACAACAAGATGTGGTTTGAAGCCTTTTTGTATTATTACATTCTTACATCCCTTTATGTCCTTAATTTATCTTGTTACAAAGCAAGGAAGAAGGCAGCATATGCTGGAGTTCTGGTGCTGGACCCAAAAGTCAGTGAGTGTTTTTTTTGTAGGTCTCATACAAGTCTTTGTAGGTCTCATTGGTTGTGTGTATGTATATGTTTGCTAAATCATCTGTTCCAACTTCTGCCTGCAGGTTTCTATGATAAATGTGTACTGCTTTAGGACTTTAACAGTCTGTACCCCTCCATCATCCAAGAGTTCAACATCTGTTTTACTACTGTTGAGAGAGGAGCAACCACCTCAAGCAAGAAAACCGAGGTGTGTTGGGGGGGTGGGTAAGAGCATACTCTTTTTGTGTAAGTGAGCTTAACTTGCTGTTGTAAGATTTAATTAGTTTCCTGTCAAATGCTTCCATGATGATAGGCAGATGAAGATGAGATACCTGAGCTGCCGGAGTCTGGAGATGAGCATTCTTCCCAAAGAAATTTGAAAACTGTTGGAGCGTCGACGACTGGTCAAACAGCTAATGAAGCAACAGGACCTCAACCCTGACCTGTACCTGCAGGTAAGTGCTATCTTAGGCATGACCAAAGCACATTTTTGTGTTAATAACACATTGGGCCTTATTTTAAGAGCACTAAGCACAGTGCTATGCAAAGCCATGAAGTTTTGGTACTTTTTGTACAAGTCTTGGCGCAAGTGTGTTTGCCGAAATGTTGTGCAAAGCACTAATGGGCTGGGTCAAGTGCAATTTAATTCTTAGGTTTTTCTCTGGGTCTATCGCCATCTGCATCCTATTATTGTATATTCCCTGTCAAGCAACAGCAATATAAACAAAGGCAGTACATTCATAAGAAGTTGGTAGTGTAAGTGGACAGTATGCAATGAATTATTAGAATAAAAATATGGACTTGATTTCTTTTGTGCATTAGCTGCATACTTGTTGAATGTCAGGCATATGTATATGACAGTAAAACACTCTTTTTATACACATGGAAAATGTGGTTCTTGTCAGAATTTGGATGTAAGCTCCATTATATTAGAACACGTAATATCCATGTAATCTTCATCTACTGACACACAAATCATGGCTAGTATTAACAGTGATTTTATCTGCATGTACAGTTGTGGCCAAAAATATTGGCACCCTTCTGAAAATCTGCTTTGTTTATCCTTTTGATCTTTCATCAATTAAAGGTTAGATTTTTGTGCATTTTTTTTTAAGTTAAACAAATGAAACAGGGGAAATATCTAATTTATTAAATAAATATTTTTCTCAAACGCATTGGCCCTACTTATTGGCACCCTTTTATTCATGGTTCAGGTCAGGTGACTTGGGTGGCCATGGAATAACCTTGATTTGTTGTCAGTGAACCATATTTGTGTTGATTTGGGTCATTGTTCTACTGGAAGGTCCAACCAGGGCCTATTCTAATCTTTCTGGCAGAGGCAGACAGGTTTTTATTTTTTATCTGTTGGTATTTGTTAGAGTCTGTGATGCCACATATCCAAACAAGATTTCCAGGGCCTCTGGCCCACAACATAAAAAATCAGAGCTCTTTTTTCCTCTGACCATAGAACCCAGTTGCATTTGAAGTCCAGTAGTGTCTGGCAAACTGAAGACATTTGTTGTTGGATGAGAGCAGAGGCTTTTTTTCTTAAAACCCTCCCAAACAACTTGTGGTAATATCTGATATTTTTTTTTTGACTTTCTGACCCCAAGATACAACTCATTTCTGCAATTCTCCAGCTGTGATCCCTGGAGATTCTTTGGCCACTTGAACCATCCTCCTAACTGTGTTTGGAGACTATAGAGACACACATCCTTTTCCTGGTTGATTGTTAAGATCTCCAGTTGATTGGAATTGTTCATTATTGCCCTGATGTTGGAAACGAGGGTAGACTAAGACTACCAAGGGCCCCGGGGCCAATTTTCTTTTAGGGCCCCCCCATTTCCAATTATTTTTCAATGTTGAGATCCATGCAATTGATTTTCATTGATTTAAGTCTCTTTTAATACCCGTTGTGTTATTTAGAGTCAGATTAACTCAGACATAAACTTGATGTGGTAAAGAAACGGCTCAACCGAAACAGGTTTGCTGAACAGCCACTGTTCTTAAAGAGAAAGTAATTTTTTTAACATTGGTTTTATATATATATATATATATATATATATATATATATATATATATATATATATATATATATATATATATATAAATTTGAATCTAAGAGTAATTCATGAAGCATTTAACTCTAAAAGTAGCTCCTGAACCCACGACAACTAAGAAGTTCTCCTGAGGACTTCTAAATCACTAAGAGTGACTCACAAATGATCCGAAGCATGCCTGCTTAATATTTAGAATATTATGACATAAACCTTTTAAAAAGGTATCACAGCACATCGTCCAAAAATGCATAGTGTATGTTTTCTCACAGATGCTTGCTCGCTACTAAGAAAAAAGGTGACAATCACGGCCATACACACTTGCTTGTTTTATTGCACCATCACAGGATGAAAAAATATTCATCAACAGGAAATTCATCCATCCAGAATTTGCTGATAAATGGCAATTCCCTCTCTGCTAATCACTTTGGGTGATTTAAAAGATTGTGCTCATAGCATGTGACATCATCCATAGCAATGAGGTCAACTCCTCAATTGCTCTTACATTAAGATTTCCTTAAGAAAACTTGCTCTTAGTAGTTTTTTGAATAGCATTTAGGCAAAACTCTTAGCTAGGAACTCTTTGGAGATACAAATCTTTGTGAATATGGGCCCTGGTCGATTTTGATTTTCGAAAAATGTTATTCATTTATTTAACCACAAAAAAATTAAAGCTAAAGTAGTTCTAAATTCAAATTGCACTTCAGAAAAAATATCATCGAAATAACGAAGTGGTCCAAAAAAATCATACAAAATCCAACATTTTACTCTCTTCAATTTCTTTCACCGGTACCTTTTGCAGTGACTTAAAAATCACTCAACACAAATTAGAATATAAATACAATTTTAAATATAAACAATAATAATTATAATTGAAAAATAAACCATGACCTCATAAATCCACAAATCTCATAAAATGTTGTTTCATAAACTGTGATTGTCAGGAACATAGCTTGATGTTCCACTATATTTTCAGACTTTGTACATTAACTTTATTACCACCTTCTGGTGGAATCTCCAAACTGCAAATGTAGGAACTGAATTTGGACTGCGCTGAAAAATTACATGGTTCTGAAACGTCTTTGAACAATTACCTATTTCTCAAGAAAATAGCAAGTTGTGGTTTGCTCACTTCATTTAAATAAAATACACCCACCGTTTGTGTGCATTCACCCACAGATAGCGCACACAGTCACACCCACGCCCACTTGCGCTTTGCACTGGCATGAAATTGCACTTCGAATTAGCACTGTAACGAAAAATGGATAAGATGTAGGTCACAATCATTGCACTGTGTTTAATAACCCCTTTCATATTAAAAGTGTTTTTGTTTGGCCACTCTGTGCCAGTATTATATTTTTCTACAACTTAACTACATAAGGTTCTAGGTCAGAGCTAGTACTGTAAGGGTTTTTATGCATGCAAGCCTTGACGACAAATCTCTTCCTCAAGTATGACATAAGACAGAAGGCCCTGAAGCTGACAGCTAATGGCATATATGAATGCATGGGGTTTTCCTTCAGTTGCTTTTATGCCAAGCCTTTGGCTGCAGTGGTCACTCATAAAGGAAGAGAGGTATGTAACATGCTACACTGTTTAATTTAGACACTGATCCATCACTCTAAATATTATAATTTAAACTACACTAAACAAAATCACTGTTTATATTGAAACTTGTTCTTGGAACTTTTATTTAAGTTAGATGCCATATTTCCTGCTGTGATTGATAGTCGGTCAGTCTGAACTGTCTTAAAATCACAAGTGTTGGGTTTTGTCGGCTTTCAATTGTTTGAGAAGACATTTTCAATGTTTAGTTGGCTAAATGATCAACACCAAGGTACGTAACAGTGTAACCTATTGAACAGGCTGGATGACCATCCATTAGAGCCGTGTTTTCAGCCATAAGTTATTTTATGTTACCAGGCACCTATTCAGAACTGTACTCTTGCCATAAGTTGACCATGGCTGTCTTGCATAAAGAAATTAAAGATCATCTTCTAAATTCCTCTTGGACTGATTGCCTTCATCCTAAGTTCTTGAGTTCTGCCACTAGAGGGCAGTCTAAACTCAGTGTACTCATCAGGCCTCTGGCTCCAATCTCATTCGTCTCCTCATGAGCTTCTGTTCTCTTTTGTGCTTTAACCAGTTTGAATTGATCTCTTGTTCCTTTTATGTCATCTCCTTGGCATGATTGCCAGCTACCTGCTCTTGACTTTAATGAGACCAGACTCTGAATGCCCACTGGGGTGTAGCAACACAAATGGCGATACATTCATGTTCATGCCTCTCTCTTCTCCCACATTGCCACTGGGTGGGGGGAACCAGTAAGTACAATCTATTTGCATTAGCCCCATCATTCAACTTGCAGATTTCCACTGCCTCGATGTTCTTCATTTGTTTTGTATGGGCCATAGAGTTACAAAAATGGGTTTGCAAGCTAAACAAATCCAAAGCTCACACCCGAACAAGGAAGGAATGCTGAATCGACTAGATTTTTTGTAGGAAAACTAGATGTGGGTTCTGCATATAAGCTTCAGCTGCACAGTTCTAAACCACTACACTGAAGTCTGTGAATTATATGCATTTCTTCATGTCGGAAAGCCCAGCTTGACTTAATAGCCCTAGTTACTCTAAGTCTTATGATACATATTCTCCACTTTCAGCCAGCATGGTCATGCACTGTACACCAAATTGTTTCAGTGGCAATCAATACAAAGTGTAACGGCAACAGTAGCAACAAATACTCAGCTTAAGCACTCACAGCTTGTTGCTTTACGTTGACCCTGACATTCATGGTGTAAATTAAATACATATATGTATTCAGTTGCCATTTATATTTTGATTGAGTAGCTTAATTGTATTGCATTAGTGCTGTTAAGAGCCATGTTAGTGATGGACTTTGGTGTAGCAGATTTTCCATGCCAATAAAGATGCTTGATTTGGCCCCCATGTGGATGCCCTCTAATCTTCTCGTCTTTCTGCTTCGGCCTGATTGGCCCAAAGGATGCAGATCCAGACAAGCCCCCAGTGATTCTCAGCTTGTTGAAATATGCAGGTTCCTAGAGCCATGGTGGGGGTGACGGCTGTTTGGTAACGGCTTCAGAAGGCATTGGGGGTCAGTGAACAATGTGTCATAGAACATTTCAAACTTTAGGAGGACAAGCAGCCAGAGACACAGAATGTTGATCGTATTGTTGTCTAATTTGACAATTGAGTTTTACGATCGCCAAACACTAAATCCTGTCAGTCAGAGGGTGGGTTGGCTGTATCTTCTGACGAATGGCCTGCTGTCTGCACCATCATTGTTTTTGGACAAGAATTACAGGCACTCTGCTTTTAATAGAGTTAAATAATGCTTTCTGAGAAGCTAGCTTAGTGCTAACCTGCCATGGGGTGTAAATTCAGTCAGCAGGTGCTGTAAAGTGGGTTAAAGTCTAGTGGTGCCGCAAGGGAGAAATTGAAAATGAGATTTATTTGCCGGTCGTTTAGAGAAAAGGAATATAGATGATTTCTTCATGCATTACCTGCTGAGCACCTTGTCACACTTGAGTTAGCAAAAACACTAATCTTGTTTTAGGTTATGCTATTGTTGCTCACTTTTCCTTTAATAAATGTTGTTTTTGTTGAATGTATACTTTTGAAGTTCTGTAACTGCAGAACTTTTGTGACTGAAGTTTTATTGTTCGGATTGCTAGATATAGATAAACTTAAAGGCAATCTGAGGTCAGCACTAGTGGTTGACGATATAGTTTTTTTTAAATCACTGATACAATATTTAGAGAGCAACATATATTATGCAATGCCAATTTATATAATACACTATAATGATAGCCAATTAGAAGTACACAAAATTGATTTAAATTAATACATTTTGCTCAATATTTACTCAAAATACACTAAACAATCGTTCGATTTTGAAGCTTGCTCTTTGTTGAATGACCACTTCTAGGACTGGGCGGTATAGTAATAGACTTTTGGGGTGTGTGTGTGTGTGTGTGTGTGTGTGTGTGTGTGTGTGTGTGTGTGTGTGTGTGTGTGTGTGTGTTTGTGTGTGTGTGTGTGTGTGTGTGTGAGTAAGTGAGTAAGTGAATATCTCAACCTGATATCATGTGAGACTGATGGTGAGAGAGACGACAAACATGGGGAAAGATGAACGTGGGATAACTCCAAAACAAGTCAAACGCAGGTGGAGGAATCCATTCTTGGATGAGACCACCCTTTCTGACGTAGCGAGAGAGAGCCTTAGGTTCTAATCACTTTAATTTCCAAGAGAAAATGAGGGATACTTTAATGAAATCCTTTGTTGTCTGTGGAGTTAAATCTACCCTCAACTATATGCCCTGCTGCCTGCTTTCTGTTGCTGATACCATCAAGCTTTCCTACAGGCATCTGTACTTCCACAAACACAGAGAGAAGCAATCACATGGAGTAAATAGATTTAATTCTACAAAAACAAGACAAAAACTATATAGTGATTTACTCATACCTCATACCATGTTGTTGAATATTGGTCATATCGCCTACTCCTAACTACTTCTGTTAAAAGTGCACTCAGTTATGTTTTCCCCATTAAAAATATATTCTCCTAAAGAAATTAATTGTTATTTTTAACATGTTCAAAACCGCTCATAAGAGATGAGGACTCATAACATATAAAACATATAAAAGCTGTTTTATTCTACATGGGGTTGGGACGGCCTCATGGGCACTGTCATTTTAGAATAACATGACCAGCTGAATACTACAATTACTGACGATTACAGTGTTCAATTTAAGTCTGCTCCTGTTGTGTCTATAGTTTTGTTTTTGCAATGTGTTTTTGCAACGGTTGAGTATTATAACCAATAACTAACATGTCTGTTGAGCAATGAAAGGCAATGGCCAATCAGAGCTGCTTAAATGAGTCCTCCATCTTATCAATAATGACAACTGATACTAATGCGCAAGTTTTAAACCATCTGAATGCCCAGATGCTTGCGTTATGTTCCACCTCTGTTCGCGTTGGCACACTAAAATTAATACTGAAGAAACATCACCTGACACTTGAAAAGAAGCTGTAGAACAAGAACGAAAAGCACTTTGGAATTATTTTGGATTCATTGCATATTGCACAACTCACTTTGAATGTAGATATTAAATACACTGCAAAAGCAACACGACAAAACTAAAATGCTCCCATTCTAATCAATGCACAGACGCTTTGTAAATAAAAAAAACGCATTTACGAGAATGCAGAACTTTGTGCGGAGCGTCATTGAGCTTGCATTGAAATGCAGGTCTCAAACAGTGTAAACCTGCAGTGAGTGACCGCAGTCATTGTAATTGGAGAGTTTATCGCATTGCTCGATTTCTGTGTACAATTGATTAAAAATGTAATAACAGTTTTGTATTGTCATGTTGATAAGTAGGCCAATGTGAATTTGATTTGTAAAAAAATAGCAATAAAGTAATTAATCTTAACTGTTCTAAGTTTTGTTTTGGAGGTGTAGCAAACTAAGAATATGGCATAAATAGGATATTGTAGGAATCACCGTCACGAATCGCACAAATGCCGATCTCAAATGTCTGTTTAATTTCCTAAGTGCAACTACTGAGGCCAAAAATTATCTAACAATGGTCTTACATGAACAAAATCACCATTGAAGATCTAACGGGATGAATGGTCCCCTGTCTCGCAACCAAAAGGCTTACTGAATGCAGTAACTTGGTCAATTTAAATCAGCTAATACATTTGAATATTGAATGTCATATTATTTACTGTACATGGACTAATAATTTAAGCAATAATTTAATTTATTCCATACCATAGATATCCATTTAAAATAATTGTTATTTTGCCTAAAATGTAACATATTATTACAATATTTAGTGCTTAAAATATGCTTAAAAGAAACTGGAGTGCAGCTCATATCCACCATTGAAATCTGCTTCTCTGAAGGACCGTGGTTGCTTGCTTTGTGACGTCACGGTAATTTCATATTTTAATCGACATTAATAATCGTGATTATAATGTCAAGGGCAATAATCACCAATTATGATTTTTGCTATAATCATGCTGCCTTAATATCTCTGTTTTACTGGCAAAAAGCCTCATCAGTGATCAGATTTTTATAAGACATGGCCAGACGTGCAGACCAATATCGTAAGCGCGACAGCAGTAGAAAAGCCACCTAGTGACTTAACAGTACAGAGGCTAGCGACATCAAGCAATAAAGTGCGTGTGTGTACGGGGCTTAATATTTGCTGTGGTCTCTTATTCATTATAACACATTTACCCCACAGTAGTTTAGTACTTTGTTCCAAACACAAAAATATTAAAAATGTCTATTATAATATAAAATTTTATCTCAAAATTAACAAATATTTCTCAACCTGGATGATAATTTCATCTGTCACTCATAAGCACAGTTCCTTAACAGAAATGGTTCAGATTTCAGTTTTAAAACTTGGCTGTGCAGACTGATTCCTTTTTAAATGAAGAGTGGAATTTAATGTCGCTAGTTTAAGCCCTTGTAATTTGGCTCATTTTGTTTTATAACGACATAGGGAAATCCCCCTCTAGACCAGTTAGCAAGAGCTGCTTGCATTTAGCCTTTACGAGCGCTTGTGAGGTGATGTTCTGTGGCCCTTGACCTTTCCAGGGAAACATTTGTTCTGGTGCGAACCCTTTACTCCCCTGGTATGAGATACATGCCATGGAATAGGCGTTTAGAGTTTCATGCTGAGGGGGTCTGTCCTGATTGATGTGCCTACATTTTATTTTCAGCTCTTTGTGCACCAGCCAGTGTGAAAAGCGGTTGGGGGGGTGGTATAGGGTTAATCGGGTGATGTTTACAACTTTTGTCACAACAGACTGCTGATGGCACTGGAACGTAAGTTAACATGACCTATCACCTTGCCTTGCCGCCGGCTTCAAACTTCTTTTTACCTAGTTTAGGGCAGTTGAAAAAGGTAAAACAAAATCTATTATGCTGTCATGGACCTCATGTCCTTGCGCTATGAATCCGTCAGATCTACTGCGGCTGTTGGTTACATGAGATGGACCGTTGTGTTGATTGGGGGGGGCAGGTTTTAATTAGGTGTCATCTGAGTAAACATTGTTCCCTTGCTGCTCTCTCAGACAACACTTACAGTTGTCAGAATCGGAACAGAGTCATCTTTAACCTTCCCAGAATAAGAGATAAGTGCCCCCCTCCACTGTAGGTATTGTTGCATGCACCGTTTGACCCTGTGGTCTTTGGTCTGGGATTTGCTCCTGATATCACTGGACTTAACAAATAGTCACTCACAGCAACCAAAGAATATTTTTGGAATTGAGGGCATGATGCAGTCAGCCTTGTGTAGCTTCACATTTCCCACACAAGTTGCCTCATGAGCTTTGCACCTTTTGATTTAGGCCAGCTTTGTGAGTAAGGTGTTTTTCTTAACTAATTCAATCTCAGTTTTGGTTCAAACTCCTTTAATTTTGTTCATGATTTAATGGCACACTTTTGTGTTTGGCGTCCCAAGTTGTATTTTTTTGTATTTCTGCCACCACAAATTTCACCCTCAAACCCCATTTTTGGTTTTCGACCAAAAGAGAAAATAGGCTATATTGCTATAAAAAAAAAAGTATGCGTATTTAGGCTGTTTTTACATTTATGTAATTGTACAAATATTTGTAAAAATGTTTTTGTTGTTGTTGCTTAGGTGTCATTGTACTAATGCTAACAGAAGGAAGAACAAGTTAATTCACTTAGAATTGTTGTTAAATGAATTTATTTCAAACAGGCTAAATTGAAATGGTTGGTTTTGATCTTCAGACCAATTTTTGGTTTCGGACAAGGGTTTACATTTCAGTGCATCACTATTTGAAACTCCTCAAAAGCTTAATTGCAACTCAACATTCCACTAACCATTATTGCTTACTGAGAAAAGAAAACAACAGAGGGCTGATTTCAGTTCAACTGTCATGTTAATGAATATGTGGAAAGAATCACGTCACCCTGGATGCATGTGTTGAGGTGTCACTCAGTGTTCCAATTATTTAGTCCTGTAAACTCTACAACCAGGGTTGTTACACTGCAGCTTCCTTTGGTAATGATGCAGAAAAACTTGCAGCTTGTAGATTCTGATGTTGTTTAATTAGAGGCTTATGCACAGGTTATATTAACAGTACAGGGAAATTGACCATTTGGAGCGAAATATGCAGCAGCTTTACTCAAGCCCATCTGTTAGGAACAAGCTCTTATACATTTTGTTGGGAAATATTGATCAGAGGCATTATGTTGCGGTACTCTTCAGTGGGATATTTTAACCTCCAGATTTAGATGCCAGGCTGCCCGCTGAAGTGATTTGAGGCAGGCATATTAAAGCAGACAGGATTTGCAGGGAAATTTTACCCCTTAGTGCTGAGACTCCATATGATTAACAGTGGAATTTGCTCCATTTGCCTCCACATGATCTATGCTGACTGTGTGTACACCTGTGCTTTGTAAAAGTCTTAATAAATGACTCATTGTATCGTGGTTTGTTTACTTCCTCAAGATCATAATGTGGACATTATCAGAGAGATGTTTATCTCTGCTCAGTGTATGTGGGCATGTACCTAAAAATGTGTTTGCATGCTATGTGGGCAATTCATTTGCCTGTCCCTCTACTGCTTAAATCTGCCTGTGTGTGTGTTTTAGATCCTCTGGGCAGAGGATAGAGAGATGACAGCGGACATATATCACCCTTGCAGTGCTGTGTGGCTCTTGCTATTTCAGGCAGAGGACTGTCATCCTCAAAATGCTTTTCAGCAGGATGCTTTTCAAAACAATTGTCACCAGATACTTTCTTTTACAAGGTTTCTTTGCCGCTCCGGGGCTTAAAATGCCTTCTATGATGTGCACCGAAACCAACTGAAGCCAGATGCCCTCGGGGTGAACAAATGGCACCATCGGGCAGAAAGCATGAACTCTCTACGAGAGCAGCCGTAGACTTTGGTTTTTCTCCATAACGATTCCATAAGCTGCCTGAAATGGTTGGGAAGAGATAAATTAATGTGTTAATGACAGCTCTGTCAATTGGGGTAAAAAGATGGAGGACAGTATATGTAGTTTTGGGATCAGTGCCAAACGCTCCTGTCGTTCCTGTCAATCACACTGATCTGAGCCAGCTGCTTCATGGGGGGTAATTTTAACACTGTTTTACCTTTAGGACTCACCATTTAGCATCATCCTCTGTTTGCAAGTGGTTATTGGATTAAATTATGAATTTATTATCACAATAAAAAATAAGTAATTATAATGTGCAGAAATCAAATAAGAATAGAATAAGAGAGATACAGATTTTGTGCATTTGAACATAACATTTTACAATTAGCTGCTTTTTAATTTAATCAGCACAAAGGTAGTACTTCAAATAATACCAAGATAAATAAATCACAATTTATTGTAATATTTACCAACAATTTGTCAAAATATCCAAAGATCCTAATTGCCCTAAAATAAGTGGTTTATTTAAATTTTTGTGTGTGTGTGTGAAATATGGGAGATATTTTTGGGAGATATTTCCACTTAGCCATTCGAAACGCAATCCAATTGCAACTGAAAATGAAACCGCACAAAATTAAGCTGGACAGGGCTTGTTTTTTTTCATATATTGGGATTTGATTGGAGGGTGAAAAGTAGGATGTGACCTTATTGGTTCATGTTATTTTGTGGCTTTGTGGCCTTGGTTTTATCAGCAGTAAAGTAATTTCACAGGTGGAGCAAGTTATTATTTTGATTTGATTATTATTGGCCAGGGACATTTAATAAGTAAATAATTTTTATGTTGTCATTGTCACACACTGACTGCATCATATGGCCCTTAAATTGAGATTTACTGTGGTTTTGTGAACCAGTGCAGTTTTTGAATGACAGTCGAGAAGCAACTAAGTGAAAATTTAAAGCTTGTTAACCGATCATCGGATTAAGGAAGAACAATTAGTCAGGTGTCTTATGCCAGTTTGCTCTGTGTTTGTGACATTAGTGTTCTGATCTTAGGCTCCATAATGACCTCTCCTGACTCTTTATCATGTCACGCTCCACATGTGTCCGGGCCATGTGATGGAGCGGGTCCAGTCCCCTTTCCCCTCTTTCACTTGGACACCAACAAAGCTGCCAATTCACTGAGCATCGTAATTACAGTCCACTTCTGTCGCTTCTCCCCGCAGCCAGACAATGAGCTTGGAAAAGGTTAAACAGGGCATTGTTGGCCTGCTGGCCAAATGTATTGAAGGTTTAAAACTTTTACAGAACTGTAGAGATAGTGCTGTCTTTCATATTGCCAGACATCTGATTATCAGTTTTATACATTTCTCATCTTATTCTAGTGAGGAACTTTCCACTTTGACAGGAAGGGTCTGAATGACCGACTTATAAAGCCAGGGTTTTTCCTGCATTGCTGTCAAAGTTTTGGGATAATGGGACGACTGATGGCTTCATCAACAGCATATACCAATGATATTAAAAATCTCTGAGCTCATGGTAGCTCTGTCTTTAAAATTTTTCATAAAAATAATTTAAAAAAATTATGTGATTTTTAACTTCCAGAAGCAGACTGATGCGCTTTTTGGGAACATTGATTATGAGCTGATCACTTTCACTGTATATGCCATGTGACATCAGATTGTCATTGAGAGCGAACTGTGGGCAGTCCATTGACGTCGTCAATGATAAATGCTACCTATGCATGTGTATTATTTATTATTATTATTTGAAGTACATACTGTTCAGGCCGGGCAGGCTCTATTTTCATGTGTTGGGTGTTCTGGATTTCAGTAGTTGTGTTGATACATTTGGAAGTGTAGTTTTTGTTTGATGGTGTAGATTTGCTTACAGGATGTGACTGAAACAGTCACCAGACATCAGGGGCTCTGTGCCCTCTGTATGTTTACTCTCAGATGTGTTTGTTGGCATGCATTTAAAACGAGCCCCCCCCACCCCAATCATTTATGTGCCATGGTCAAATGACTTGTCATTCAGCTGCTTTCAACACCCCACCCTCAACCTGTCTTTGTTGTCATAACACGTGGACATACATGGGCTATGGAAAACTATATAAGTGCAATTTAACTCATCACTTTAAAGCTTCTTTTCTTCTCCCTCCCTTTCTCCTGCTCTCAGTTAATATCTGACTTTGTCAGCGTTAACTTGGAGTTAAATGAACTGTGTAATAGTGTACAGTTGCGTTACTAAGTGGCTGTAACGTTATGGCTGCCTTTTAAAATAAACTCACACCTGCTCAAGATCAAACACACAGATGGTGGTGCAACTTAAGTGTGAGCCCTAAGGGTACTGTACTGGAGAGCCAGATGAGTACAGATATCCCAGACTTTTGCAAAGTCGCTGTGCCACAATTCGTCATTAAAGTAATGTTCCGGTTCAGTAAAAGTTAAGCTCAATCAACCTCATTTGTGGAATAATGTATTCGTTTAAATGTTATTTTCCACAAAAAATATTTTTTATTTGTTCCTCATTGATTTAAAGGTGCACTCAGTAAATTTTTGCTCGTGTCATCTTGGACTTGGTGACATTTAGTGGTGTGGATGTAGCATCATTCAAAATAAATATATTTCAGTTACAGATGCCAATGAAGAAATACACTATTTACAATCAGCCATGATTAATTTAATCCAAGAGTGAAAGTGTAATAACAAGATGGTTACAGAGATTAAGCGAGTAGTATTCAGCTGGTCATGTGATTCTAAAATGGCAGCCTCATCTCATCACATTTCTTAAGTAAAACGTTTTTAATGGGGAAAAAATTACAGACAGCACCTTTTTACAACAAAATACAAAATAACGATCACAGAAAGGCACTTACAATGTAAATGAATTGGGCCAGTCCATAAATGTTAAAATACACAGTTCTGTGTACCCAGAAGATGTAAACATTAAACACTGGTTAAAATGATTTTAGTGTGATTTAAAATCACTTACTGGGATCACAGGTCTTAGCAAGGTTGTCATGATCCCAAAGTTTATAGATTCAGATATAATCACAGATATGGTTAGTATGCTGTTTTGTCATTACAAAATAATGTTAAAATGTATACTGGGTCTCATTTACTCAATGTGCATTGGAACGCATTTGTGCGTGAAATCTGTGTACAAACGTTTTCACACAAAAAGCACTAATTTATTCTTAATTTTGGAAAAATTTAGGACTAAAGGTTTTTTCTTGCCAAATCCGGAAGGCCTATTCAGTCCATTTAAAAATTAAGTGAAAAACTATTTCACCCCTGTACAGTGGTGACGCTGTTGCTGTTCTACAAACATTAATTCCAGTCTCCTGTGCACCTTCAGCTGTTAGATATTGACAGCCAATTAACAATGTACACACTAAGTCCTCGTGATGGCGTAGTGACTCGCCTCAATCTGGGTGGCAGAGGACAAATCCCAGCTGCCTCCGCGTCTGAGACCATTTTTTTCAAGCAAATGGTTTCATTATGCTCTCCCATGGTGTTAATGGATTTTGAGGCGTATATAGGCCTTATCTGTGTTTTTTTTTTTTTTTATACGAGTGAGATGAGTAAAGAGTGCTGTTGGATATTTATTTGCACTTGTATTTTGCTACGAGTATATTCCAAACAGACTCCCGAACCCAACTTCTCTTTTTATAGTGCCTGGATAATGTAACGCAAGGTACAGTGAAATAAATGCATGTGGAATAATGTACATTTAAGAATAACAGGTATATTATTTTTTATATTATGCATCATGTTTTATAAGAAAACACTGGCTCACGGTCTTTTCTTTATTAAATTATTGCAATACTTTGTTACATTATCCTTGCAATAAAATCAGCGGTGTAGTTCTGCAATTTGTTTGTCTACTACAGTAAAATATTGCATGTAAAGAGTATTTTTATGGGATTTTGCTAGGAGCTTAGTGCAAAAAAATTGCCAAACCAAGCTGCTATTTATAATGCCATGAGAATGTAACGGGCACAGTGTTATGGTTACATATTAAATAATGTACATTGAGACAAAACATTATAAGCAGACTTCTGTTTGAACTACAACAGTCCGTTTTCATCACAGTCCGAAAAAAAAAGAATTTGACCGCACTCCATAAAATAGTTCTTAGGATTGTCGTTGGGCGATTTGTCAGACCCAATGTGAATAGCACCTCTTGCCTCCTACACAACTTTCAAAGTCGGTTTGTGGTACTGTTCATATTACACAACTGTCCGTCTTGTCATGGAAAGCGTAGGGTTTTCAAATGACACGAGGAATCGGCGACAGGGGTGAACACATTACAAAACATTTCACTATTGATGAGTCCCCGATGACTCAGTTGTGAAATGTAATTTGGAGTCCAGGCATAGTACACGTGAGAAGTGATGCGTGAGACGAAAACAAATGCATGATCATATGTTATGAATTTCAGAATATGATGCGTATGGGTTTTAATCGCCTTAAAATAATGTGTAAAGGCATCATATATTTTATTGGTTACATTATTAAAAAGTACCTCTTACTGACAAATCTACCTATTTGCTTACCTGACTGTCCAAGAGAATTGGCAATTTCTCTCCAACTCTTCTCTTTCTCCACCCAGTTTGGTACAGTTCAGATGAAACATCATCAGTTCCTGCCAATGTTCCACAAATTTTTCCTCCATTTCTTCAGTCCAATGAGACTTTCTTGATATCGCAACCATGCTAGTTGATGTTCTTTTGCAGGTATATCAGGACTCCATGCCCCTTTTCTTGCTCTGTCATTGGCTGTAGGTCAACGCTGCAGTTGTATTCAGTCAAAACACATATTTAGTCCAGATATTTAATATGCTAGATATCTCGATGACATCGTGTCGGCACTTCTCTCAGATCGCGTCTTTAATAATTCATACATTTCTTTCGTCGCTCATGGGAGCGAGCTGTGATTTGTCTTTGATTTCTGGCTTTTGTCGGCGATCTCCAGAAAATTGTCGGGGAGTGAAAATCAGGCCTAAACTCTGCATTACACATGCATTGTTACCATTCGAAAGATCACATGGAACAAATAAATGCACCAAAAAATTGGAAATGTGAACAGGCCATAACTACAAAAAACACACCAGCAAAATCACATACTCTTGGTGTTCTTGTGACCATGGAATAAACACAAAATTAATGAAATTCTGCACTGTACAGTGTGTGTATATACAGGGATGTAGTGCAGAGTATACGCAGGTATATGCCGTATACCCACTTCTTTATAAGTCTGCATTGCGTATACCCACTTCTAAATCCCCTCTGATGTGCATTATTCAGTAGTGTCCTTCATTAGCCAAAAAAACATGACAGTCCAGCACATAATCCAATCGCAATTTTCCCATTAATTTACTAGTCTAATTTGCCCTGCCAAGGTCTCATAATGAACCGAAAATATTTTCTTCTCAGTCTCATAATGACATAAAATAAAAGGCTGTGTTTTGCGCTCTCTCTTGCACGGCAGTCAGTTCCTCACCCGTTACTGTAAACTCACGCACTCGCAGATAAATACACTGGGGTATTCCGTCCGTTATTTGGTCGAGGATGATGACAAATCTTTGAGGTATGTAACGTTAACTCAGCCCTCTACATTGCAAATAAATCATTCACATATGTGGGTAAATTACTCACTGTGCGACCAAAAAACGTCTGTTATTAGCCACTGGCAACAAGTAATGTAATAAATATGATACCGCACTTTCAATAATGAAATGAACATTTCACTCGACAGTGATAGAGTTGTGTAATTTCAAACACTGAGTCCCTTTTACTGAATACAAACAGTTGAAGCTGGATTCAGCCTCGTCTTTCCCTGCATACTGATGAAAAAGCACTTGTCATTCAGTTGTGAAGATGAATCACTTCTCAAGCGTTCTTATGCGCACGTCATCTACAGAGACTTTCGCTGAACTCCCGTGAAAAATAAACAAGGTATAAACGTATTAATTTTGTTAACGCAAAAACTCCAGTTTCAATTAATGGCCATGTAATGTAAATGGGGTTTATTCACGCAGTGCAGCAGTGAGACAGAGGAGGTGTCCTGCTCTATTTCTGTGGAGATGATCAAATGCAAGAAACACAATCTCAAAGTCTTCCTTTAGAAATAAGGGCTTGTGAGTTAATCAGAGAGCCTTAAATAATGTGTGAAAGTGAAGAATTTAAGGCATAAATATTTTACTATTGCACAATACAATCTAATATAATAGTGAGTTTGTATGCTAATTAATAGTCATATTCGTGAAACACCTAAAACAGGCAATTAATCCTCATAATCGCAATTATTTGTTTGACAATTAATTTTCATTATTAGGTTTCCACCTTGTGAATTGTTTTGTTAATAATATGTATTACATTTTTAAACAGTGACAACAGCATGTCTCATTAGTAAAAATGCAATTTCATGACATAAAAATGTATAGAATGTGAAATTTGTACATTTTAAAAAATCTAAAATGTGATTTAAAATTATAAAGCAAAATCAAATAAAAATGACAATATACTATATTGTGTGAAAAAAAAAAAAAAAAATATATATATATATATACACTCACCTAAAGGATTATTAGGAACACCATACTAATACTGTGTTTGGCCCCCTTTCGCCTTCAGAACTGCCTTAATTCTACGTGGCATTGATTCAGCAAGGTGCTGAAAGCATTCTTTAGAAATGTTGGCCCATATTGATAGGATAGCATCTTGCAGTTGATGGAGATTTGTGGGATGCACATCCAGGGCACGAAGCTCCCGTTCCACCACATCCCAAAGATGCTCTATTGGGTTGAGAGCTGGTGACTGTGGGGGCCATTTTAGTACACTGAACTCATTGTCATGTTCAAGAAACCAATTTGAAATTATTCGAGCTTTGTGACATGGTGCATTATCCTGCTGGAAGCCATCGCAAGTACGTCGCAAATTGTTTTCTCATAGCCATCAGAGGATGGGTACATGGTGGCCATAAAGGGATGGACATGGTCAGAAACAATGCTCAGGTAGGCCGTGGCATTTAAACAATGCCCAATTGGCACTAAGGGGCCTAAAGTGTGCCAAGAAAACATCCCCCACACCATTACACCACCACCACCAGCCTGCAAGGTGGTAACAAGGCATGATGGATCCATGTTCTCATTCTGTTTACGCCAAATTCTGACTCTACCATCTGAATGTCTCAACAGAAATCGAGACTCATCAGACCAGGCAACATATTTCCAGTCTTCAACTGTCCAATTTTGGTGAGCTCTTGCAAATTGTAGCCTCTTTTTCCTATTTGTAGTGGAGATGAGTGGTACCCGGTGGGGTCTTCTGCTGTTGTAGCCCATCCGCCTCAAGGTTGTGCGTGTTGTGGCTTCACAAATGCTTTGCTGCATACCTCGGTTGTAACGAGTGGTTATTTTCAGGCAAAGGTGCTCTTCTATCAGCTTGAATCAGTCGGCCCATTCTCCTCTGACCTCTAGCATCAACAAGGCATTTTCGCCCACAGGACTGCCGCATACTGGATGTTTTTCCCTTTTCACACCATTCTTTGTAAACCCTAGAAATGGTTGTGCGTGAAAATCCCAGTAACTGAGCAGATTGTGAAATACTCAGACCGGCCCGTCTGGCACCAACAACCATTCCACGCTCAAAATTGCTTAAATCACCTTTCTTTCCCATTCTGACATTCAGTTTGGAGTTCAGGAGATTGTCTTGAACAGGACCACACCCCTAAATGCATTGAAGCAACTGCCATGTGATTGGTTGATTAGATAATTGCATTAATGAGAAATTGAACAGGTGTTCCTAATAATCCTTTAGGTGAGTGTATATGAGGTTACATGCTTTATTGTTGTTATTATTATCATCATCAGTAGGCCTATTATCATTACTAGGCTATTGCTATATAATTATTTGAGGTTACATGCGTTATTATTGTTATTATTGTTATTATTGTTATTATTATTATTATTATTATTATCATCATCAGTAGGCCTATTATCATTACTAGGCTGTTGCTATAATTGGGAATTGGCACCAGACCTCTGATATTAATTTATGCTTTATTAGTTTTATTATTACTAAGCCTAATAGTTGGCATCATCTGCATTTTTACAGAAGCTTGCTGGTAGGTGATGTTAATATGAGACCTGAGGCTGCTTTGCCTTGCAAAGATCCTCAATTCTTGGCTCAATGTTTGATAAACATAGCCTCAAATCATCCTCGATTTGTGCACGATTGCGGTATTTCGTTTTGAGTGCAGTCATTTTTGAGAATCCTGCCTCACACAAATATGTCGATGCGAAAGGAAGGAGAATCTTCAAGGCAACGTCACAGAGTTCAGGCTATTCCTGCATCAATGCTGCCCAGAATGACGAAAGAGGGCAGGAGCTAAAGAGTTCCTTCAGTCTACTGTCACTCTTCAGCTCAATAAGCTGTTCCTGCATATCAATTGATAGCTCGTTTGCTGTGCACACAAACGGATCTCGAACCCACGCAAAAGAGCGATAATCCTCTTTAAAGTACGTCGCAAATTGTTTTCTCATTGCTGACAGGTGCTCAGACGCTGATTGAAATAGGGAGGAGAAATCGTGTGACGTGCCTGCATCAGTGATAAAGTCTGCAAGGCTGGGGAACATGGCGCAGTTCCCTCGACTGATGCGGCCATGCCAGAGGTCTAGTTTTTGTGTGAAGGCGTGCACTTTGTCTCCAAGGAGGAAAATATGAGTTTCACGGCTTTGCAAAGACAGGTTGAAATCAAACAAATGAGCGCAGTTTTCTAAAGTCTATGAGCGCAGCACACACAAATAAACTAAATTGACATTCTGCAGTTAAATTTCAAAATGTGGTGTTTTTATATTTATAACATTTGAATACCGTTCAGCAACATACATCACACGACCTGACGACCAAGAGAGCTGACACTTGACCATCACTTAATTTACCATCACCTCACGATTGAAAATGTGACACTGATTTCACATGACAGTTCAACAAACAAGTTAATAATATTAAGTCACTTACATTTTAGATGAAATAATGACTGTTTTGGTCTATTTTAGCAGCGAAAATAGATCCGATGAATCCAAACAAAGATCACAGCATAGCCATAGCGCATCTCACAGCAATACTCAATCGTGTTTTGAATGATTCAGTGTTGTGAACGAATCGGTTGAGTCAAAGATTCAATGACCCATTCACAAACATCTGTCTCATTCTTGGTGAATCGGCCGTTTGAATGAACGACTCATTGACTCGCTTAATGAAACCGCTTATCACCTGCATTTGCGCTCACTATCGACAAACCAATCAAATTTGTTCAAAACTTTTTTTTTTAAATCAGTCCAAACACATTTTAATTTTTATTCAGGAGTTATGTATATACAAAACTATAACTTTTTATGACAGTAGTTTAGTGATAAAAAAAATGTGCCCAAAAAAAATTTTTTCCCAGTTTTTTTTTCCCTTCCATCGTAGCCTACTCGCGCCCCCTGGGTGAGAACCACTGCCCTAGAGGGTCCATCCCCCATAGTCTCACAAAATCTCATAGGAAACACTGCAATCGTATGTGAATTAATGCAAATATACCCTAAAAACACCCAGTAAAGACTGCCGTAGACTACCTGCAAGGTTAGAGAATAGTTGACACAATTTTCAAAGTTCACGCAAAATTCATAATTAGGTAGTCTTTGGGCCAGTATTGATTGCAAAATCTGCATCTCTTCTGTGGCTAATATTAATTTCATAATGATCCTTACTCTGTGAAGTTAAGCAGCAGAAGTTAAGTGACAGTTTGCAAATACTATTGGCCCATTTTGGGGTGAACTAAATATGCAAGACTAGTCTTACATGTCACTGTTTATAACACAGGGCGTTCATCCTTTGCTGGGCTGCTTTGTGTGTGTGTGTGTGTGTGTGTGTGTGTGTGTGTGTGTGTATATATATATATATATATATATATATATATATATATATATATATTTACACTTTTCCAAGCCAACCTAATAAATTATGAATATGTCGCTTCAGATTAGAAGTCGCAGCACCTTTCAGATGATGCAAAAAAACTTATAGGCTTATATTCTTGAAAATTCTGTACGTGCGCACAATCATATGGAGTATAGTTTGACAGACTTGCATTCGGCTGTATGCAGACACTGAGTTTTCGCATCAAAAGCGACGTATACTTTGGGATTAACATTCAGACACCGGCCACGCTGCTGTGGGAGGTGTTCAGAGGTACATTTAAATATGAGCACACTCAAGACTACATGTAAAAGAAAACTAATGACATTAAAATGTGTTATCAATGACTCCATGCGTAATTCTGAGTAGAATTCACACGAGATCAGTAAAATAAGTTGTTTAACTACAAGATGATGATTTAAAGTAGTATATATTCAGTGGATAATGTATAATTTGTAATGTTTACTTTGTGCATTCATGTGCTTAAGCACTAGTGCTATACGCGACCATAATAAGTGCCAGTTATCCTATGTTATTGTAATTTATGATGAAACTGATGATAACGATCGTACAGATGTAGGCAAGTTTGCACCAGCTTGCTAATAACTCTGCACGCTGGTGTGTTCATGCTAAATAATCTTGACTGGCTGAACAACTTAAACTGAATTAGCTGTCAGCCTCAATGTAGGTGGAGCTCCAGGTTACATCTACGAATGATATGGACCAATGGCATTAAGAAGGTGTTTTGCAGTCTGTATGAAATTTTCCTAATAGTTCACCCAGCAAGCTGTTACAAACCACCAAACGATCTCAAACACCCTTTTGGCCAGATTTTGTTCTAAATGACATCACACCAGTTTGTTCTTTGAGTTCATATGAAGTATGCAGGGGCCTTTAGAAACTGGCTCTTTTGACTTTGGCCTATAATCAACAACCCTTGCAAATGCATAGCGTTTCGCTAAAACCACTCAGAACACCCCAACAATAGCACTGCCCTGGCAAAGAAACTCAAACACTTCAGCATTGTAGACTCATTTTTGGAAAATGTGAAAATCTTCTTTGAATATGAGACAAAACTCATCAAACCACAAATAAAGTCTTTAATCCTGTGTAATTAGGTGTGTCTTTCTGTGCATTTTGGGTTGACCTTGGCGTTGCTGGTTAATGGCGACAGCTATTCTGTTATTACTCCGATCTGACCTCCTGCTTCCCTCAGGGAGGCATGTTACACCTCATAAAGCATGCTTAAGTCCTGCTCCAGTTTCAAGGAGTGGAGCTTCCCGCGCTCTGAAATAGCCTTGTCCCTCTTGGGACTTGGGCTTGGCTCGAATGTGTGCGGGGGCATGAATCCTGGTGTCTTGCTCGATTGCTGTTGACAGTCTGCAGTGTGTCCCTGTCTCTTTGAGGCCTCAGATTAGCACCCCTTATTCCTCTGCAGACCCCCCCACCTGTCTGAGTCGCTCTCCCATAGAGGTCACCCTGCATGCCTGCACAGCGGCATGGCGTATATGCATAAGGCAGGACACCCTGAGTAAACAGTCACTGTTATTCTGACACTTCAGTTATGGACAGTGTCTCTCTCTGTCTACATGTCAGTGCCTATCCCACAAACCCACTTACAAGTCACAACCTTTTTTTTTATAATTTTTTGTAGGCTTTTTGGCATTTTATTGAGAAAATTATGATTAAATGAACAGGGGCGAATAGGACAGTGACCACATTACATGCACAAAAACATTCCTATATAAATCTGAATTTGGGCATATTCTTATTACTGATATGAATGTGTCATGTAAACGATTGCAGTAAGCCAAAATTAAAGTTTCTAAAATTCAGAATTAGATGCCATGTACCTGTATTAATCAGAATCCTGTCATATAAACACTATTCACACAGTGCAAATTACAGGGGGATAAACCCCAGGATATTTGAAGTCACCAAAGAATGGGTTTGATCCAGAGCATGTGAGCGAAGCGCTGTGACACTTCGCTCAATAACCCGCTCCTTACCTGTGCCTCTGCTCACGGCACAAGCGAACGCTCCGCTCAATTACCACTCACTGGTAAAAAAAAGTTTGCTCAAATCCCACTCTGACATGAAATGTTTCTGTAGTAAACTTGTTTCCGGGCACATACAGGGGGGTGGCTACATTGGCCCGAGGAACTGCCCCTTTGCCCACATGGGCTGAGGTGGACCTCTGGGTGAAATATAGCTTAATAACGTACACATCTGAAATTATGTGATTGCATTGTGTTTTAGTATATAAAATCTTGCTGTTTATTTTGTAAGGGTTTACAACGGCTTAGATAGATAGGGTTAGGGTTATTTTCAAGCTTATATCTTCAATGGAGGTTACTCTAACGTTCACAACCCTGCAGAACCGGGCCTGCATCTAGCTGGCAGATGCACTGACGTGATTGCAAAACAACAGGATACCTAACTTCTCACTATCTACTTGTCAATATATTTAATATTGAATGGTAGTGTAGCCTACTAGCTCACCATTTGCTGCACTACCATGTTTGCGTAGCACATCCTGGTGCTTTCTGGGGATGTGACCCATTCCAATAGGAATATTTGCTAATTCTCACGGTCTCTTCACACTCCCTTTCGATTTCCTCGTTCGTCACTTTAATTTATACTTTACTACAAATAAAAAATGTATGTTGACTATAAGGTTTGCAACTTCTCTATAAACAATTTTTTAACTCCCACAGGCCTATTGCTTATTTCGCAGGTTCCCAATTCAGCACATCAAGAAGAGCATTCTGGGTTAAGCAAGGTCAACAAAAGTAAATAAAATGAAAAGCGTTCTTAAGCAAGTCAAGCTTACACTCTTTCGAACCATAGTCCATTATAGGCCACTCCTATACCTTGACTTTGTTGTCTTTAAACCATTTTGCCACAACTTTGGAGGTATACTTGGGGTCATTGTCGATTTGGAAGACCCATTTGTGATGAGCTTTAACTTCCTGGCTGAAGTCTTGAGATGTTGCTTCAATATATACACATAGATTTCCTTCCTCATGATGCCATCTATTTTGTGAAGCGCACCAGTCCCGCCTGCAGCAAAGCACCCCAACAACATGATGCTGCCACCCCCATGCTTCACAGTTGGGATGGTGCTCTTTGGCTTGCAAGCCTCACTATTTTTTTCTCCAAACATAACGATGGTCATTATGGCCAAATTGGTATTTTATACCTGTGTGTGTGTGTGTGTGTGTGTGTGTGTGTGTGTGTGTGTGTGTGTGTGTGTGTGTGTATACACTGTATTATACTGATGTTTTTTTGTTGTTTTTTTTTTTTTTTTTACAAAAATGGACTGCTTGTAAACCAATTTGTCCAATTCTTCTATTAGAAAGAATGGCAGCTACTCCAGAGTATATTCCAAAAGTATATTGTGAAGTAAAGACTGTGCATGTTTGGTTTGTGTGTTGTTTCTGTGAGAACATCAGAAATCAGCATAATAAATAGTAGTACAGTACAAAACTAATATGACAATCCAGCAAAGCAATAATACTGTAAAGAATAAATGTTGTTAAATTACTTGAACAAAATAGATTTTAAAGAAGTGCCGTAAACTAGTGTTGGCACAATGGCTTTAAAAATTATCTACATTTTTCAGGCTATTGACCACATTCAATCTTGGAAATTATGCATTTCCTTTGAAATGGCAAAATAATAATGAAGGCATGTTTCCCCAGTTTTTCACTAAATGAACACAAGGGAGAATGAGATCTAATCACTTTAATTGATATGGACTTTTATATTTAAATTTTATATACAGTGTCCTAGTTTCCATCCACTTCTCGTGCTGTTTTGTTATCGTAAAATGCTTAAAAGAAATTAGCAAAATTTTCCATCTTCTGCTTGTTTCTGTTCAAATGGCCTTTTATCAATAAAAAGGGTGTGCGTGATTACGTCATGCCTTATAAACCACTTTCTCATAATTTTGGTTTATCGCAAAAGAAATTTGCCGTTAAGCCATTTCCATACAAAAATGTGTGTATCACTAATTGTGTACCTTTCGCCTCCCACATTAATGTGGGATATCCCACAGATATCCCACATTATCACAATGCTATTAAAATTTTCTGAAGAAGCTCAGCAAATGGTCCAAGGTAAAGAGGGTTAGTTTTTAAATATTTAAAAGTTTTCAAAGTTTCCTTGTATTTCCATCAGCTATATCGGTGAGCTTTTTGATGCCATATACCTTTTGTCACAAAAAAACCCTTGGATGGAAACAGTTAGTGATACTTGGTAGCCTGATAAAAAGCATTATTTAACTTCATATATTTTTAGTTAAACATTTTTGGGAATGAACAAGGTGTGTAAAATGAATTTATGGAACTCAGTAGAACATTGCATAATACTAAAATATTACTGTGGGACCCAGTCAAGTTTATTTTTTATAATTTAATACTGAATTATCAACATTGATTTGAGGATTAGATTTGTTTTATATAGTAATGTATTTTCTTATTTTTTTTTTTTTACCTCACCTTCACCTGGGGCTTTTATTTTGAAATTGAAATTGTGGCGGTAGTGTGTGACCGCTTGCAATGTTCTGCATATGTAATGTTTAGATGTACATACAGTATCTCACAAAAGTGAGTACACCCCTCACATTTTTGTAAATATTTGATTATATCTTTTCATGTGACAACAGTGAAGAAATGACACTTTGCTACAATGTATAGTGAGTGTACAGCTTGTATAACAGTGTAAATTTGCTGTCCCCTCAAAAATAACTCAGCACACAGCCATTAAAGTCTAAACCACTGGCAACAAAAGTGAGTACACTCCCTAAGTGAAAATGTCCAAATTGGGCCCAAAGTGTCAATATTTTGTGTGGCCACCATTATTTTCCAGCACTGCTTTAACCCTGTTGGTCATGGAGTTCACCAGAGCTTCATAGATTGCCACTGGAGTCCTCTTCCACTCCTCCATGACGACATCACGGAGCTGGTGGATGTTAGAGACCTTGTGCTCCTCTACCTTCCGTTTGAGGATGCCCCACAGATGCTCAATAGGGTTTAGGTCTGGAGACATGTTTGGCCAGTCCATCACCTTCACCCTCAGCTTCTTTATCAAGGCAGTGGTCGACTTGGAGGTGTGTTTGGGGTCGTTAACATGCTGGAATACTGCCCTGTGGCCCAGTCTCGAAACTTTGGAAAATAAGCAACTATTTGTTCTCTGGTGCAGGCCATTTGACACTAGATCAGCATGATTCCAGTCCATGCTGCTGATACAGTAAATGCTGAGATGATGTTTGTGTAGTTACGGCCAGAGGTTGCTCTTGAAAAATATTTATCTGTCACTTTGACTGACTGAGTTGTAAAATTTCCGCCATGGTCTATTTTTATCCATCATACTTGTTTTCATTTTTTAAGTTCTACATTCAGGGTGGTAGCATCCATTAAAAATGGCATATACATGACAGTGGATAGGCTTAATTATATTTTTGACTTCCCTTGAAATTTTCTTTCAGTCTTTCAAAAAATCGGTAAATGACAGAGAATTTTCGGTTAATGCAACCCCTGCTTACAGCTGAATGGATCGACAAGGAACATTTATAGCACATTTTATTATTGTTAGCAAATGCTGCATTATGCTGTGTTGTTGTGAATTTGACAAATGTTTTAACTGTGATGTTTTTATTTTGAGCATGAGTAAGTTATGGTCAAGTGTCATCACATACAGGCTAACACTTATAAACATTACATTATATAAGCTCAAAATGCAGTCACATTAAAGCAAGTCTCTCGCTGACATGTGGTGACGATTACAGACCTGCGCTCTGCACGGAGAACTGCAGGTGCGCCTGTCATAATACTGAAGCGCTAACTAAGCTTTTTGTTTACAGATAACAAATAATAAACTTGTGAAGATGAATAAACACCTTTGATGATAAATAACTGAGAAATCAGTCAAGTCTATAAGCATTACAAGTATTACATACTTATATCCATTTAATAATTTCTGAGATAAAATCAATTAAGTTAAACATTAACATTCTCTAAAATGCATTTAAAATAGTGATGAATATTACTCACGCACTGCTGCACCAGATAAAGAAAAACAGACATTTCCTTAACAAATAAACAAGGCTAGGAGACGTTAGCAATCCAAACCTTTTGCATGCGCAAATGTAGACGGACTGCATGTTAAAGCAGGGAATTCTCTGGTGGACAAAACTGGTACAACATCCCGCATCTGTAATTCACATAGTTGAATAAACTAATCATTTTGATGTGTTGCTGACAAATGTTTTTTTTATTTAGCATGTGTCATCAGACTGTCCTGGTGTTTATTATTAAAATAATCAAATTTGACAAAGATCCTGCGGATGCTGTGGACACTGCTTTTTTGGTGTGACATTTCAACTGCTGTGAGCACATTTGCAAGAGTAGGATTTTCCTAAGTTATAGCACTCCCTAGCATAAAAAAAAAAACTAATGAAACTTGACATATTACTCAGTGTTCTCGTGTCCAAGTGTAAAAGATTTAAGTTTGAAAATTGCTCTCACAAGATATTAGTCATTTTAGGCCATGCCCCAAAACATTTGATTATATCTTCTGAATGATTTGACATTCTTTTAACAACTTTTTGTCAGGAGGGTCTGTAGATGATGTATACCAAGTTTTATGCGAATCGGACAAATGGCCTAAGGACGAGTTTGAAAAAGGATGTTTTTCAAATAAATTGAAGTGGTAGAAAATGTTTGTTGTTGAAATGGAAATTCTAGTAACCTTTATGATTTAGAGGTACTAATTGATTCGTAATAGCTTTAGAATTTTATTCTAGCCTATACGGTTCTGAAAATATTAGCATAAACATGAATTAGTTAATTGTAGCGTCACTATGTGGCTGATTGTTGTGAAATTTGTTAAACCACTTCATGTAGACCATGCATGTGTATAGGACGTTTCATAACCATGGGCCCTTCCCAATATGAGTTATTAGGTGCTGAAATTTGATTGGCCACTGGCAGCCATATTTGTTGATTTGTCAAATTGATTTTTATATGTTACCACTTGAACCAAAGGAGATGGATATTTAATTTGAACTTTGTCACTGTACAAAACTTTGCTTACATTTTCTAAATGTTTTGCTGACTTACATATACCGAGTTTGGAGTTTGCGTTGAGTTGATATTGATCAATTACTCAAATTGTGTTCAACCGAAAGAACTGTTTTGCTAATATCTTTGGAATTATTTAATTTATTGAAATAACATATTTTTGTTAGAGGGGTCTGTAGATGATGTATACCAGATTCTGTGCCAAATTGAACAAATGGTCTAGGAGTTTGAAAAAGTAGGTTTTTAAAAAAATTCTAAATGGCAGAACAAATTTATAGACTAAGATTCTATAGATTTGTAGAATTTTGATTTTGGCCCTCACGGTTGCGGAGATATGAGCCAAAATATAAAAGTGAATATTATAGCGACACCTAGAGGCTGATGGGTGTGCGTGTATGCGCCTGAGTAGCGGTCGGGATTTGTGACCATCCCGCCAAGTTTGGTGTCTCTAGGACTTATGGTCTTTGCTGCCCATTCGTTTTTAAAAAAAGAAGAAAAGGAATAAAAAAAATCCTAACGGATACAATAGGTGCTACTTCATCTTTGGTGCTTGCCCCCTAAAAATTCCAGAGATCAAAGAAACACAACTGGGAGGAGATGGATTCTTTAGAAATATTAAAAGAAATGAATGTTAACCACTAAGCATCATTATAATCTTGTGGCCTACAGTTTGTTTATTGTGTTCTTGTTTGCTGAGAATGTTTGTTAAATGAGATTTAATAAGTTGATTAAATTCATGTGCAGAATTATTTAAAATATATTGTAATAAATGGCTATAGTGATGAAGATAATGGTGGGAAAAGAATACGTCTGTCATTGGAATATGCTGATTTCCAGAATATTATAATAGCTGTTGAGCTTGTAAACATATTTTTTTAGAATACAGTCTTAAACAGAATATGGGCCTTAATTGTAAAATTATGTACAATGTTTTTTAGTACACGCTGGATTTGAACCCATATCTCACACATGACCACCACAAATCAAATGTGTCTGCTAAACCCTTTATTGGACTCTTTCTTTGACCTTTTTTTGTGTAATCTTTTTTCTTACATTACACTTCCACCTACCTCTGTTTGCCCTTCATCTTTTCCTTTTGTCAGTCTCTTTATTTTTCACTGACAGCTGTGGTTTACATGGGTCCCCCTCTGCAGCTGGACAGCCCTCCCCTTTTACACACTCTCTCGCTCTCTCTCTCTCTCTCCATGCAGTCCAGTGGTGATTAAGACTATTAGGCCTTATAATGACTCGGTTGGTGTGTGGGTTTGGAGCCCCATTTCAGTGCAGCTAATAGACCTCTTAGCCAATTATCCTCCATTTAGAAGCAAATCACAGAGGCTTTTTCTCTCTCCCTTTGATAAATGTTGAATTACTGAATAGATTTGCTAATTAAATTCTTTGTGTGTTTTGCATGTGTGAGCACTCATGTTCATGTTTTGGACTTTGTGTGTGCACACTTTTTTTTTTGTCTGTAGTGTTTCTTGCTAATACTGTAGATGTACATTCACCATTATGAGTTGGTATGTTTGATGTTGTAGTTTGAACAATTTGAAATTGATATTTGGAATTGATATTGTTCTACACTACAGTAGTTGTTCTGTGTTTAATGTTTATTATATTCCGTTGTGACATGCTGTGTTTCATCTCCCACAGATTTTGATGCACACCAAAGAAATGGTTTTGAGGGTGAGTCATGATTAGTGTACATGACAGCAATAATTAAGTGGCACTTGCCGTGTTTGTTATTTGTAAGCAGCGTGTGGGCTTGACAGTTTACAATTTTTCCGCAGATGAATCTGGAGGTCATATATGGAGATACTGACTCCATCATGATCAACACCAACAGCACCAACCTGGAGGAGGTCTTCAAACTGGGAAACAAGGTACTGAAAAATGCAGTGTATGACTTTGATTCTAATGACAGGGGCATTGCTGACAATCAGGAAAGAGTGAATTATACCAGCCAGTCTTTTAGTACAGCACTACACCAAACTTCACTGCAACCAGCACCAATTAAATAAATGTGTGTGTGTCTAGGTCAAAAGTGAGGTGAATAAACTCTATAAGCTCCTGGAGATTGACATAGACTTCATGTTTAAGTCCCTTTTGCTGCTGAAAAAGAAAAAATATGCAGCACTAATGGTCAAGTTGCAGGGAGATGGCAAATACACCACCAAACAAGAGCTAAAAGGCCTGGTCATTGTGCACAGGGATTGGTATGACCTGGCCAAGGATTGCGGCAAGTCAGTGCACTCGTGTTCGAATCAGAAGCTGCGTATGTCCTTATAGGAAAAGTTCCCCCAACCCTCGCCCTCCTGTCATTTTAAACTTGTGTGACTTTCTTATATGGAACACAAAAGGAGATTTTTCATTAACATCCTGGTCCTTTTCAATTCAACGGCAATTGATAGTAATTCACTTTAAAGTTTAAAAGACCCAAACTGTCATATTAGTGGTCTTTGTTACATGTGCATAATATTTCAGGTCTTTTGAAGGTGTATGATAGATTTTTGTGAGAAACAACCTGCTTCTCTCAAACAGCTTCTCTCATGCACCCAGAAATGTGCAGCAGACTTCAAGATTTTCACAAAAAAATGACTTATGTGGACAACATACTGGTTGTTTCTCACCAAAACCTGTTGTAAGCCTAGAAGACTTTTAATATGACTTAATCCTGGATTAACTGCAGAAGCTCACATTGATGCATTGTCCTTTGTTGGTTGGCTGATTAAGGCTTTTGTAGGCAATTAAATGATAGTCTATGTATTCCATTTCAAGAGTGTAGTCCATCAATAGACAAATGTGATGCCGGCAGAGATTAATTAGGTGCATTGCAGTTCAACCTGCAGGTCATTTCGGTGAGGTTCGGTGTGGTCCATCTTAAACCCAAGGTTCAGGCAGTGGCATATGAAGTATCCCATGTCTTACAGTTGGAATTGGCATCAGTTTATCCTCAACCGGCTGTAGTTTGTAGTCATCTTTCAGTGACACTTAGCAGTGGAGTCCAACACCAATCAGGAACGGAGCTGGATCTGGCTGGCTCCGGTAACCTCAGGATATGAATTCCAAGGTTGAGACATGGAAACAAACAAATTAATATTAGCATAGATGCCATTCAATTTTATGCAGAGTTATAGATCATGATGTAGGTTTCTGGTTCTGGCAGACCTAACTAAAGCAGCCTAATTGTGAGTTGAAGGATAAATTAGGTGTATGCTTAGCTAAATAGAGGAGTCTTTAGTCTAGACTTAAACTGAGTGTGTGTGCAACCCGAACAGTTTTAGGGAGACTATTCCATAGTTTAGGAGACAAATATGAAAAGGATCTACCTCCTTTCATGGATTTTTATATTTTTTGAATTATTATCAAGCCAGAGGTCACTTAAGTATTGTGGAGTTAGACCATTCAAAGCTTTGTATGTAGTTAACAGTATTTTAAAATGTATACAAAATTTAACAGGTAGCCAATGTGATGATGATGATAGGATGGGGCTAATATGATCATATTTTTGGTTATAGTCAGCACTCTGGAAGCTGCATTTTGAACCAATTGAAGTTTGTTTATAGAACTTTATTGGACATACTCCCAATAATAATAATAATAATAATTTAGTCTTGAGGTCATGAACGCATTAATTAGTCTTTCGACATCAGCAACAGGGAGCATGTGTTGTAATTTAGCAATATTTCTCAGGTGGAAAAATAGTGTTCTACAAACTTTGAAATTTGATTTTCAAAAGACAGATTGGTTTCAAATATGACACCTAAGTTCTTTGCTGTAGAAGAAGATGTACAGTACACCCATCGAGAGTCAAATTATATGTTAGCTGCTTATTTTTTAGAGGTTTTTGGTCCAATCATTAGTACCTCTCTTTTGTAGGAATTTAGTAGAAGGACATTCCTGGCCATCCAACCTTTGATTTCATTGACATACACTCTGCTAATTTGGAGAATTGTGAAATTTCGTCAGGTTTTGAAGAAATATAAAGCATTGGCATAACAGTGGAAACTTATTCCATGATTCCTGATAATGTCTCCCAGGTGAAGCATGTATAAGTAGAAAATTAGAGGTCCTAAACTGATCCCTGTGGTACTCCATACTTAATTTTGTTTGATTTCACAATTCCTCATTTACACATACAAAATGGTAGCAGTCTGATAAATGGGAACTAAACCAAGCTAATGCAAGTCCACTAATGCCAACATAATTCTCCAGCCTATTTAAGAGAATGTCATGATCTATCGTGTCGAAGGCAGCACTAAGCTCTAAAAGCACTTGAAGAGAAATGCAGCCGCTATCAGATGATAAAGTGGACACTCCACTGAGACTGCCCTGCTGTCTGTCATCGAGTCGCTGAGACAGGCGAGAGCTGAATCGAGATCATCCGTTCTGATTTTCATCAGATCCTACTCTCCACCCTCTCTAAACTGGGTATCACTGGAACTGTGCTTGACTGGTTCAACTCTTATCTCTCAGAAAGGTCCTTTGAGGTAGCATGGAGAGGGGAAGTATCCAAGCCACACAAGTTACTTACTGGGGTACCTCAGGGATCAGTGCTTGGGCCACTTCTCTTCTCCATATACACAACATCACTGGGACCCATCATCCAGTCACATGGTTTCTCTTACCACTGCTACGCTGATGACACACAACTCTACTTGTCTTTCCAGCCCAACGACACCACAGTGACCGTTCGAATCGCTGCCTGTCTGGCAGACATCTCGGCCTGGATGAAGGAACACCACCTTCAACTCAACCCTGCCAAGACCGAACTCCTTGTCTTTCCAGCCAACCCGGCTGTTGAACACAACATCACCGTGCAGCTGGGTCCAACTACAGTTTCGCCTTCCAAAGCGGTCAGAAATCTAGGGGTAACCATTGATGATGAGCTAAATTTCACAGACCACATTTCAAAAACTGCAAGATCTTGTAGATTTACACTCTACAATATCAGGAAGATAAGACCCTTCCTCTCTGTACATGCCACACAACTGCTCGTTCAGTCCCTTGTCATAACTAGACTGGACTACTGTAACGCTCTCATTGCAGGCCTTCCTGCATGTGCTATTAGACCTCTCCAAATGATCCAGAATGCAGCAGCACGTCTGGTCTTTAATGAACCTAAGAGAGCACATGTTACACCACTCTTTGTCTCTCTCCACTGGCTGCTGGTTCATGCCCGTTTTAAATTCAAGGCCCTGATGCTAGCATATAAAACAGTCACTGGGTCTGCTCCAGCATACCTAAAAACATTTATGCAGAGCTACGTTCCCACCAGAAGCCTGCGGTCGGCTAAGGAACGTCGCCTTGTCGTACCAAAACAAAGAGGCACCAAAACACTTTCCCGGACTTTCAGTTTCATCATACCACGGTGGTGGAATGACCTTCCCAACTCAATCCGGGAAGCTAACTCACTCTCTATCTTCAAAAAACAGCTAAAAACACATCTTTTCCAAAAGCACTTAACCGGTCAATAAAAAAAAATATATATATATATATATATATATATATATATATATATATATATATATATATATATATATATACATTTCTTGTTGCACTTAAATCTGTTTTGTATACTATTATGATGATAGTGAAACTTTGTAATATGGCACTTTTTGTACCACTGTCTCCCTAAGATGATTTGCTGATGTTCTTCCTCTTTTGTAAGTCGCTTTGGATAAAAGCGTCTGCCAAATGAATAAATGTAAATGTAAATGATAAGATCAAGTCATTTGTAACTCTGATAAGTGCACATGGTATTAACATAGTATTTTTAGCATAAATGGTATATTTGAAATTGGTCTGTAATTAGCCAATTCTCCAGGATCAAGCTGTGGCTTCTTGATAAGTGGTTTGATAACTGCCATTTTAAAGTTTCTTGGGACATGTCCTGAGGATAGCAAAGAGTTAATAATATTAAGAAGAGGTTCAGAGATTACTGGGAATACTTCTTTTAAGAGTTTAGTTGGTATTGGATCTAACATACATGTTTTGATAAGATTTATTAGCTCTTCATGACCAATGACAGCAAAGGATTGAAGTAGTTCATGAACAAAATTATGAGACACTGTTTTCTGAGACAGTTGATTGCATAGTTCTAATTTTATTTCTGATTATTGCAATTTTATATGTAAAGGAAATCATGGAGACATTGCTATTGTGCTGCAACAGAATATCTGGTTCAGTCGATGCTTATTCCCAACCATATTTTAGTTTGCTAAAATATGCTGACCTGACAGCTTTCATTCTATGCACCACGAAATACCTCTTAATTTTGTATTCTTCCACTTGCGCTTCATTTTCCAAGCTGCTCTCTTGTGAGCTTGAGTGTGATCGTTGTACCAGGGTGCAAGGCTTTTTCTTTCATTTTCTTTAATCGAAAGGGGGCAACACAATCAAGAGTGCTAGATAAGACTGTATTTATACTTTCTGTTATTACATCAAGTTCTTCTACACTTTGTGGCTTACTGAGTATGTGAGACAATTTTGGATCATTAATAATGAAGCTATCTTTAGTGGTCAAACGAATAGTTCTACCTGAATGATAACGTGGTGTAGATTGAGTGACATTAGCTGATCGTAACAAACAATAGATGACGTAATGATCCGAGATGTCATTGCGGTAGAATTATTATAGGATCAACATCAACTCCATATGACAGAATTAAATCTAGCATATACTTATGGTGATGAATTAGTCCTGTCACATTTTGTCTGACTCAAAAAGAGTTGAGAATATCGATAAACGCTAATCCCTGTGTGTCATTTTCATTATATATGTGAATGTTGAAGTTACCAACAATTAAACTCTATTTACATGAACTACTAGATCAAATTCACCAAGGAAACCAGAGTAAGGACCAGGTGAGGGCAAAAGACAACAGAGATTTTTTTATTTATATCCGACGGTGTCATATTAATCATTATCAGTTCAAAAGACTTAAACTTATATCCTGTCCTCTGAGTAACACCAAATACGTCACTGTAAATTGTAGCAAAACCTCAGCTACCCTTCAGACGAGGCACATATTTATAACAATAACCTGGGGGAGTAGATTCATTTAAATTAATATATTCATCTGGTTTTATTCAAACAGAGCACAACCAAACTATGATCTGTAATAACTTAAAATGTACAATTAGTGCTTTGGTAGAAAGAGTCCTAATGTTTAGTACCCTTCCTTTTATATGATTTTTATCTTCAATTGTTTTTGGTTTTTCAAGTTTGACCTTAATACATTTTTTTCTAAATTATTTGGTGAGTGTTTTGGTATGGTTATAGTTCAGGAAACTATTTATGTGACCTGTTTGACGTCTCAAGTCAGCTAGCAGACGTTCGGATTAAACAGTTTGTTTGCTTCCTGACCTGGTCTCCAGTTAGTCATGTACGATAATTATAAAGATTATGAGCCAATTTACTAGAGAGCATTTTTGCAAGTTCACACACACCTCTCTTATGATCCTCGATTGGCAAAACCGGACATCGTTAGTGCCGACATGAATAATAATTTTAGAAAATGTACGTTTGTATGCAGGGGGGAATACAAATTGTTGTTTTTTTTTTTTGTTTTTTTTTTCAATAAAAAGCTTTCTAAAATTAGAACATCCTATTTGCCTAAAAATCACATGCCACTGACTATTTTAATAAGGCCCTTCAAAATTTCCCGTTCTAAAACTGTTTCCCATTCTAAAACTAAATCAAGACGTTAGTCAACATAAGAAAGAAAATTACATTGATCAAAGCATTTCATATGGTGTTTGAAAACTGATATTTGAAGTGATGGTTTGGCAGTTATTGATGCATCATAGGTTTGGTTGAGATTAAGCTCATAATTCTGTAGTTGTGAATTTAGAGCATTACAAATATTAAGAATGTAGCAATACAGTTTGCTGTTTACCTTTTTATTGCAGCTGAGATCCCATTTACCCCCCTGTTGGAAATTCAGTTTCTCTTCAAAAAAAAAAGTGTATTAACCCTACCACTCTTGTCTCCATGACAACAGGCCCCTGGCTGTTATTTAGTATACTGCAGTCTGGTCCAAAACTCAGGCACTAATTCTTATCTACCCACCATGTTACCAGAACTTACCTAATTACTTAACGATTAACGGAACACCTTTACACCACATTTGCTTCTGCTACATCCAGGTCAGCTGCTTCAAATGTAATCAGGTTAAACAGTCGCTCAGTACACAAATCAACATTCTGTGTCCCTATAACAGTTCATACACCAGCTTGTTCCCCTGGCTGCAGATTTAGCTGGTTTCCAGCGTGACATGTCACATGTTTGCCTGTAGATGGCAGCAGCACTCGGGTTGGGATCCTTAGAGACAGCGGTTAATCCCCTAAGTCTCATAGTCAACACTTACTTATGTGCTCATTTATTCACTTAGCCAAATTACCCAGGGGGACGTAGGCTGTTTTTCCGTGCTCTAGTAGTGTTCGGTGTCACCTGGGGGGATTAAATGGAGATTCAGCTGCTGTCTCTTAATGATTTGATGATCTCAGCTGCCTGGGAAAAATCACATCGCTGCGCTTTCTCTACCCCTCCTCTTTCCCCTTATAATGTTTCCAGTTTATTCTTATCGTTTGCTAGTCTCCCTCCTCTTGCCTTCTGCAGCCGTGCCATCTTCTCTTTATTCCGGCCCCTCTCTCCTCTTTCAACTTTTCCTTTTACCCTTCTCCCTCTGTTCATCACCTTTTTTCCACTTTCCATAAATACAACCGTGTGTATGGCTGGGCCTGCAATCCTTCATCTCCAACACAGGAAATTAATTTAGCTCTAGAATGTCTCAAAGATTCAGAAAGAGGTATATTTTACTCATAAGTAAACATCAGCTGTGGAAGACATAAAATATAAATATTAGCTGTGTTGCGTCTGTGTGTAGTTAGTTTGTTGAGATGGTCATGATTAGGGCGAGGTATTAATACAGATTTCCTGATTCGATTCGAATTCACAAGTTCTAGATTCAAAGTTTACATTTACGTTTACATTTATGCATTTGGCAGACGCTTTTATCCAAAGCGACTTACAGTGCACTTATTACAGGGACAATCCCCCCGGAGCAACCTGGAGTTAAGTGCCTTGCTCAAGGACACAATGGTGGTGGCTGTGGGGATCGAACCAGCGACTTTCTGATTACCAGTTTACCAGTTATGTGCATTAGGCCTACATGCTACACCACCACCACTCCTATTAGTTTTATTTCGATTCAATATCTGTTCATATGTGTATATTTCAGTTATGATGTCTACTTTGCTTACATATGAAAGAAATTATATCAGGGGACCTTCTTATTAGGTACATTACAAAAATTCACATTTTGCAAATTATATATTTTTCCAAACTTTTGGTCTAATTTAAGCTTTATACAAATGTAAAAGTCTATGTATTCCATCAATAAAAATGATATTATATTGCATACATTATAGTATATTTTATTACATGTTCATTGTTTAATGCATCATTTATACTATTTACATTTATTTGTAGATCACGTGCTAAAAATAGGTCCCTTCTCTTTGAGAAAAAGAAAATGAGCGCATAGCTTCTTTAACTCATCTGTGATATTCATGATTAGAATAAAAGTTTGTTTTGATCAACTATTGTCTGTATCATTTGTCACAAAAGATGACAAATGATTTGCATGGATCTCATCTTTACACAGACACAAAGTACACAGAACAAGTCAAACCAAGTTTAAGGATGAACTTTGCCAATATAGCCTACTACTAAATCACTGGCAAGTGAAATCTGAAAATGTACTAGCCAGTAGCTAATCATAGACATTTTTAATTACACAGCACAAAATTTGGTCTAATTTGTATTTTGCTGACGAGCTGACAGTGTGCTGTGCTTTAGGTATTAGACCGTTTACACAATATAACCACTTCGGTCTTTAAATTTGTCCCTGCAAAGCACCATAGCCACAGCCATACAAATTCAGATGTATGTCTTTGGGCATTGCGTCATGTCCTGCCAAGGGCTGTGCATTTTTAAGACAGCACGTCAAGTAAAAATAGTCAACTTTTAAAAACATATCTTGAAACATTCTTTTCCATTCATTCTCTGATTGTTTTTGAATTCAAGAACAGATCATGCATAAATGCCCCATGAGGAACGCGTTTTAACTGGGTTCAGGTGAACCAGTATAATTATACAGGACTTCTTTGAGATTTGTTTAATTAAGTCAATTAAAACTTTCAGTTTACGCAGCATGGGTTTCAGCTTCTTTGCCTTTGTTACCTGTTTGTCCAGGACTCGACCCTAGTAACTTCTGAGCCCAACAGCAGCAGCAGCAACGTCCGGACAAATTGGACAATTTTCTGGTAGCACCGGCCCAGCTCACCAATGAGGAGCGCTACCGTGACTGTGAGAGGTTTACTTTCTCCTGCCCTGATTGCGGGACCGAAAACCTCTATGACAACATGTTTGAAGGGGCAGTGAGTTCACTCATACACTTCCATTAAAAGGCCTGATCTAATCAGCTAGCAAAAGGCTGAACAGGACAACCCAATATGTGCATTTCTCACCATTCAATTGTGTCCTACCTCAACATCCTGTTAAATAGTGTAATGACAAATAACAATAAATTTGTGATCCACAAATGATTATTTCCTCTGCACCAGGCTTTTACCGGCCTATTAATTTCATAGCAACGCACTTCATTTATAGAGGCTTGGCAGAGATGTGCAAAGTGAGGAGAGAGAGTTTTTGCCATAGCGTATTCCTAGAGCTTCTCGGTACACAGGATGTCCGTCATTCTCCAGGCCTAGGTCAGCAGGGGCCAGAAGAGCTTGTGTAATCTGCCTCTAATTAAGAGTCCTCAGACACACACACATGCTCATGCACAGCTTTCTCTTATTTAAGACTCAAAATAAGTGACTTTGACCCCTCCACAGCTCTTATCTCGCCGTTTAGATAACTTGCACTAACCTGGCCAGGGAAAGCTTGGAATTCCGGGAAAAACTGGTTGGCATTTACGTGTACTACAACTTTGATATTCATTTATAGTCCCTAATAACAAATATCTACATTGTAAACTATCAACCGCATGGTTATCCTGTGTACATAATGTTGATAGAGTTAAACGGGCTGCTCACATATGCTTTCTGGCTCTTACATATACTCCTATGTTCATCTGATAAGGTATCTAATTATTAGGAGTACAGCGTTATTGCGGAGATCAGGGTATGGGGAGGGAGTTGATGAAAGGAAGACTTTAAGAACAGCCTTGACTTACAGACACGGCAAATTGTTTTCTTATCAGAGCATGCTGCGGAGAGAGGGAGGACAACAGGAATGCAAACAGACATGCTGGATTGAGATGCTAGAGGCACTAAGAGCTGATATTTGCATAGACACACAGTTCCCCCTCAAAGTGCCGTTCAGTGAGAGAAGTAAAGATCATAAAAACGCTAATGGCATCAACTACCGGTGTGTGAATTGAACACCGCTCTTCACCGCTGCTCTGCTGTAAAGCTAAAAGTGATGCAAGTCTTTGTGTGAGTCAGTGAGCTTGAGTGTGTGTTGATGTATTAGCAATACACACACAATTTTTAAGGCATAATAAGCACCATAAACAGCTCTGATAGTGCCTGTGTGAGGTTAGTTTGAAAGGATATCAGGCTACAGTAGTTTCATTCACTGTTTAACTACAATCGTTTCCACTGTTTCTCAATGGGAGGCTCTGTGGCCTATTAGGCATAGAAAAGCTTGCAAAGCCTGCAAATCACCCCTGCAGTATGCCGTTTGTTACTCACTGTCACGTGGATACACAGCTGAAAGCTTAATGCAGTGCCATTATTTCTCCTGGGTATTTATTTTCCTATCTGGACACCCTAGAGCGTTAGTCCTGAGTGTACCTACATTTTATTTTTTATATGTTTGAATGTGTAATAGGTCAGGTCTTATAGCAATTAAAAGCTTCTTTGGGCATTGCCAGTCAATAAGATAAATGCAAATCTATGTTTTGTATGCTGTTGAAATGCTGTGTTTAAAAGTGCGTTTTTGTGGTTCTCAGGGAAGCACCTTGCAGCCCAGTCTGAAGAGTTGTTGCCACATCCCCTGTGGAGGCAGCCCATTGGATCATCCCATCCAAAAAAGCAACAAACTGCAACTGGACTTTCGCCGCCATATCAGGAAATACTACAGTGTGAGTATTAAACGACTCCTGCTGGAAGTGCACCGCCCATCTTGTACCAGATCGCCCCGTACTGGTGTGGTGATATGTCATTTCATAATTAGACGGAATCATAGACTAAGATGTCATCACACTGGAAGTGTTCTAAATCAATGGCAAATATTGTGACAAGAATTTGCACCAAAAGTTTGTAAATCTAGACCCACTGACCCAAAAACTTTTCTTATTTGGTCAGTAAGGTTTAAAAATTGTGCTCTGTGTGAATAATGCTAAGTTATATTGTACCCGGCAACAGGATATGATGTCATGCTCCTTGGCTTCTTTATTTTTATTTTATTAATTATTTAGAATAAATAATAATAAATAAAAAATATAAAAAATATACCAACTATTCCAGTAACCTACCAAATTGCAAGCCATGCAGCTTCTCTTTGTAATTGATGATTGTAATTTGTAATTTGTGACATTTAGATCCTTTCTGGTAAAATGTATTTTCACTAGGCAAATTTGTAGGCAGAGTTTCGCTCTCTGGTATTCATATGTATATGAATAGTTTGCACTGTCTAGTGTAGGGCTGCACAATGAATTGTATTTTAACCATGATCACTGTTTTTGTCTCTCACAGTTAATTAAGCATAACCATCTATGGTATTAATGAGCTAGCAAGCAGAAATTATCTGCTAGGTAAAGTTGCAAATTGTTTTTTGTTGTAGGCTGTGTCTACGGATGGCTGACCAAATCACAAGCTCTTTCGTAGTCCATTTTCACATCAGCTGACCCTTCACGCTCTCTGCAGAGGTTTGCCACTGACCGATCACTGTTTCACTTTCAAGCACACACTGAAATGCATAGCCGTGAATGTTTACTAGTATTGTATATCTTGTATGAGCACCACTTTGATCTGTAGTGTATTAAACATACTCGGAACAAACATGATCTGTTGTTTCATCTGCTTAAGAGCGGTTCTGTGCTCTATCCGCATGAAATCCATGTTATGCTCTGATTATGTGTGTTATATACAGAAAAGCTGTGCTCTGAGTTTGGTTCGTTTTGTGCATGTTGCGTGCACTGTAAACGTTATATTTAAAATGTTCTGGATTTACTTCAGTTCCACATTTGCATAATATCGAATATATTTGGCCATTACAAATGTCTAAACAAATCTAAAGGAACTCCATGGCACATGGCATTTCTCCATGTTTTGGAGGAGCACAAAACTGTTGTCACCTTCTGGTGACACAGAAAAAACAACACAGTCTTCTTTTAAAATATAAGGCTTGGTAAATTAATAATAATTATTATTATTTAATGGATTTTAAAAGAGGACTCCAATGTGAACACTCTACAGAGTAACTCTTATATTGGCAGTAAAGCATGAGTAAAACATGACATAAGAGTAGTTTTAATATCTTGATTTTGTTTAATGTAATTTCGTTTTTTAAATTGAAATCTAAGCAGTGGCAACAGTAATTTTTTGTTCATATTGTTCTGCCCTGTAATAAAAAAATGTTTTTATAATAATCGTGATTATCATTTTTACCATTATTGTGCTACCCTAGTCTAGTGTGACTGCTCCTTCAATCTTGTTATATATGGTAAAATAACAGCAACAACAAAAGATATAGGCTATATAATTTTTCTGGTTGTATTTCTTGTTCAAGATTTTATTCTCGAATTTGTACAGCTCAATAGCTGATTTAAATGTTCTGATAGTAATCATTTTTATATAAAATATATATTTATTATATATATAATATTAGAAATATATAATATTTATATTTATTTTGTTTTTGTTTTTTTAATTTTCAGAGAAAGACTGCACCCTCTTTCCCCATCCACTCCTAACATGGCACCTAACGTGTTATAATTTGAGCTTATCTTCAAACTGTTTGTTTATTTCATATCTTTATTTGAATTTCAGATGCGGCCTTTCACCTTTGAGCGTTTCTCTAAACGGCTACCGCCCCCCTCCTGCTGTGTCACAAATGGGTTTTATTTTGTTCACTTTCACAATTTTTTCACGCCAATGCAGAAATACAGGCCCTGGCGATGTTACAAGTGTGTTGATATTGGGCCTGCATTAAGAGCTCTGATATGTCTGTGTATCTTATTTGCCAGCTGAGTGTTTTGATTGATGGGTGTAATTGTAGAGTAGATCAGGTCCAATCAGTGCCAGGTACTGGAACTCTCCAGTTAGGGAACACTAAACTGTTGGGATGTTCTGGAATGCTGGGAGTATTCTGGAATATACTCAGCATCTTATGAAAATATATCATTGTAATTAGAAGGTTTGTGCAATGCTACATATTTTCAAAATTGACTAGTTGTTCAGGCAACCCACCAAATATTCTATTTTGAAAAATTTTGTATTGCACATCCTTGCTAAATTGCACAATAGCATAGTTTCTTGAGATGGTAAGCATTCCAGATTTTCACTGATTGCCATTTCGGGTTCACCTGACCTCAGTCAGCTGAGTTTCTTAGGTGGCATTTTCATAAGACACATTCTTGTCTCAAGATGCTTAAAAGTTGCACTATTTTGAACTTAACATGCCTTCCTAAGGCTAGGATATACTGTGTTTTTCCACGAGCATGCAGTTCTGTCTCCTGCATGTTCAAGTGCTCAGCCTTTCAAAATATACTCTTGATGCATTCAACGCTTGCGCACTGTGACTGCTCTGAGATACTCATTTTAGCGGAGTCAAAAACAGGTGCGTGTACCAAAGATCTAGAATGTCCATGTGTCTAGAGTACTGGGCTATACGCGGATTGTGCTGATGATAATATTTGCACCACTCGCAAAACTTATCAGCACACCATAAACTGAAGTATACTGTGGCCCTTAAGAACGCTATGTTCAAGATAGGAAAAACAAAAACGGTGCAAGATGAGACACTTGCTAAAGACTGTGTGCATGTGCATGGCCTTTTATCATGCAAAACAGATGCATGTCAGCATGCTAATATATATATGACCAATTAGCCATTTTCCCTCCCCGGTGTCATGTGACTCGTTAGTGTTACAAGGTCTCAGGTGTGAATGGGGAGCAGGTGTGTTAAATTTAGTGTCATCGCTCTCACACGCCCTCATACTGGTCACTGGAAGTTCAACATGGCACCTCATGGCAAAGAACTCTCTGAGGATCTGACAAAAAGAATTGTTGCTCTACATAAAGATGGCCCAGGCTATAAGAAGATTGCCAAGACCCTGACACTGAGCTGCAGCACGGTGGCCAAAACCATACCGCGGTTTAACAGGACAGGTTCCACTCAGAACAGGCCTTGACATGGTCGACCAAAGAAGTTGAGTGCACATGCTCAGCGTCATATCCAGAGGTTGTCTTTGGGAAATAGACGTATGAGTGCTGCCAGCATTGCTGCAGAAGTTGAAGGGGTGGGGGGTCAGCCTGTCAGTGCTCAGACCATACGCCGCACACTGCATCAAATTGGTTTGCATGGCTGTCGTCCTAGAAGAAAGCCTCTTCTAAAGATGATGCACAAGAAAGCCTGCAAACAGTTTGCTGAAGACAAGCAGACTAAGGACATGGATTACTGGAACCATGTCCTGTGGTTTGATGAGACCAAGATAAACTTATTTGGTTCAGATGGTGTCAAGCGTGTGTGGCGGAAACCAGGTGAGGAGTACAAAGACAAGTGTGTCTTGCCTACAGTCAAGCATGGTGGTGGGAGTGTCATGGTCTGGGGCAGCATGAGTGCTACAGTTCATGTGGGAACCATGAATGCCAGCATGTACTGTGACATACTGAAGCAGAGCATGATCCCCTCCCTTTGGAGACTGGGCTGCAGGGCAGTATTCCAGCATGATAACGACCCCAAACACACCTCCAAGACAACCACTGCCTTGCTAGAAACTGAGGGTGAAGGTGATGACTGGCCAAGCATGTCTCCAGACCTAAACCCTATTGAGCATCTGTGGAGCATCCTCAAACGGAAGGTGGAGGAGCACAAGGTCTCTAACATCCACCAGCTCAGTGATGTCGTCATGGATGAGTGGAAGAGGACTCCAGTGGCAACATGTGAAGCTCTGGTGAACTCCATGCCCAAGAGGGTTAAAGCAGTGCTGGAAAATAATGGTGGCCACAAAATATTGACACTTTGGGCCCAATTTGGACATTTTCACTTAGGGGGTGTACTCACTTTTGTTGCCAGCGGTTTAGACATTAATGGCTGTGTGTTGAGTTATTTTGAGGGGACAGCAAAATTACACTGTTATACAAGCTGTACACTCACTATTTTACATTGTAGCAAAGTGTCATTTCTTCACTGTTGTCATGTGAAAAGATATAATCAAATATTAAGAAAAATGTGAGGGGTGTACTCACTTTTGTGAGATACTGTAAATATATCATATTTGATACATTAGACTCAATGTCATTATCCTCCTTTTTTTTTGTGTGTAGAAGTTTTTCTTCATGCTACAGTGGTAAATCTTGGGGTATTTTCAGAGGACTCCCTGGACTTTTCAGAGATAACAAATGTTTGAGAGTTTGACCATGACAACATCCTCTCCTTGGTCTATAAATATGGATTGAAATGTGTCACAGCTCAACTCAGCACATCAAATACAATATGAATAAAATATTTTTTTAAATAATCTTTTTTTTTTATCATATGACATCTTATGCACCAAACACCATTTTGACATTTAAAAAAAGGGAAATTGTAAAACTTTTTTTATGTTGGGTCTTAGGAACATATGGTAAGATGACATCATAATAGATTGTAATGTAAATGTAAAAAATATCTTATAAAAAGTACATTTATAAGCTCTGTGAATTTTTTGTGGTGGGCATGAATGTAATGTAATGGTGATTTGAGAGATATATCTCAAAAGCCTGTTGTGTCATATTTGATGCATGTAATTTCAACTGGCTTTTTCAATCAAATAATATAAAAAATTAATTAACAAAGCACAATTTGCTTATATTCAGCAAAAACTCATTTTAAAATATCCGTAACAGTATAATCATTACTTTTACTTGATTCAAATAAGCTGTCATTTATCCCATCGAAAGACTCACTTTTCGCACAAGTCTGCCACCATTTTAAATAGATCGATATAAACATTGAAACCACTTTTTACAAAATCCATTTTCCAAAAATAACCACTAGATGGGCCATGTGAAACATACATTCCATAAGGTTTTTGGCTTTTCAGCTTGAACAGAGTGAAAAAGGAGCTGTCAAATTCTGTGTATCATATTTGATAAACACAGAGTTATAGGGTTAAAGCACAACCACACATTTTTTTTATAAAAATCTATATCGATTAGTCAGTCTCACAAATGGACTAGTCGATTGTTGGAAATTTAGGTGACAATCATGGCCCATCCTTGCTATTTAGACTGTTCTGAGATGCACATATCTTATTTGCAGTGCAAAGAAAGTTGTGGGGTATATTCTCCCACAGTGCTGTGCAGAAATCAATTAGTGGCCTGAATGTAGCCACCTCCCTTGTTGGGACGGTGCCTGTAGGCTCTTTTGTCAGTATGTGTGAAACAGCTGCTGGTAGTGAATGCCCCCCGCCCAGGCCTGGCTTCAGTGGACACAGCTCAGCCGTCCCCTCCCACACTAGGAGCAATGAAGAGGCTGATATTGTGTAATTAAGGATTCCTTTCAGCTGAGGGGAGAGCTCAAATAGAGTTGTTTGTTCGCAGAGATAGAGAGAGAAAGCCTGCCTGCATGAGGGAGGACTCACGGCTTACATGGTTACAGATTGGAAGTCAGCGGTGTTTGATGAGTTTCCTACGGAACACCAGTGAGGCATTAATCATGAAAGAAATCACTGCCATCTCCACCCTCAACCCACCACCATTACCAATAAAACCACCCTATAGAGACAAAGCAAATATGCTTTCCTCTTCTCTCCCTCCCTTTCCCCACTCTTCTTTCTTACTTGTCATGCTTTCTGACTCCTGGTGTCTTCAGCAAAATGAGAGTGTGGCACCCCCCGTATTTACATTAATGTGGGTTGCCATGGCGTTTAACAAATTATCGTAATTATGTTCGTCATGTTGTTCACCCTTGGTAACTGGCTTGGGGCTGTACTGGGGGGTGTTAGGACAGAAATAAATAAATAAAAAGGTGATAATCCTGTTTTGAACAAAAGATCAGATTGCTGTATAGAAAAGGCTTGATTTAAAGCAGAGATGTACAAAGTGGACGCATTTGCGGCCATTCAGACTCTCTCGGGCTCCGGAGCCACAGTCGATTGTACAGAGTGAATGTACAGCTGTTGATTACCAAGGAACAAAGCCTGTGAGAGCAGGGGTGGATTATGACTAGCAAGGGCCCCAGGGCCAATTTTCTTTTAGGGCTCTCCCAGTCCAATTGTCTTTTAAAGTTGAGATCTATGCAATCGAAGTCTCTTTTAATACCTGTTCTGGTATTTACAGTCAGATTAAATAAAACACACAGCACGGGTGTGGTATTTAAACCGCTCAGCCAAAACACGTTCGCTGAACAGCCGCTGTTCTCAATGAGACCGTACCAATTTAACGCTTGTTATACATATTGTAAACTCAATGTAAATATTACACATTTTGCATACATAATGCATATAAATATATATATATATATATATAAAGGGGCCATAGTAAACTAGGAAACAGTTTAACTTCATCAAACCTTTAATTTATTTAACAAATACATTAGGCTTCTACAGTATCTATGCAAGGGTGAAATTCGGCAAAGAGTTCAGGCAGTTCTGGCTCGCTCTGCTATATATTTTCCTACTCATCTGAATGATTGGATGCATTCCATTCAGAAGTGATCATCCCTACACTCTCTTTCCTTCAAAGACGTTACCCTCCATTGTTAGAGCTTTAAAGGGCTGAAAGTTGTGGTGTTCAAAATTTGGGAAATTTTTTGGGAATTTCTGTTTGGAATGATCCTACAGCTTGGCTACCATTATTATTCCATCAGAAAGCCCTGCTAAGGCATTTATGCCTTTTTTAAAGTGTCCAAAAATCCCCTAGACTACATTACATTGATATAATGTTTAAATGAGCTACGAGTCTGTTTTGGAATGTTCGTAATTTCAAAGTTTAGCTGTCAAAACTTACAAGCCCTTTAATCTGCTTTAAGATGTTCTTTCTTACTGTTAAACCTTTAAAAATATTCTAAAATAGCATTTTAAAATATTTTTAACTTTCAGGCAAGGTTTTGTCAGACCAACATTATAGCGTGTCTCAAACTTTATGTATCTAGTTTAATCAATGCTTTAGAACCACACAAAGTAAAATATACCTGAGCCAAGTTATTTTTTGTAATGTAGGGCAAACATGTAGTTATAGTAATGAGTAGTACTGTAAACATTTTTGTTCGTCAGCCCTTTTATACAAAGAATAAAGCTTAACCATATAAAGCCTAACATATGAAATAATAGTCAGAAAATTATATATTTTTTAAACCTATTTTTCTAAAAAATGAAATTAAGCACATGTTGCTTGAATTCAAAAAATACTAATTTTGAAATATTAGTAAAAATATAATTATTGTTAATTTACTTTTATCAAAATCAGCAAAGATGTCACATAAAAAAAGATGAGTGCATCAAAATATGAAGGTAGCTATTTTGGAAATTATTTGAAAATAGTCACAGGGACCTTTTGAGAGGGACTTGTATAAGCTAGGGGGCCCACATATTTAAGCATATACAACATTTATTATTAATAATTTATTTTAGATTTTTTACTTTAAATTTTGTATTTATTTAAATTTTTTTCAAATGTAATGGGCCACGAGACCTTGCAGCTCGTTAAGTTAAGCTCAGTTGACAGCATTTATGGCATAATATTGATTACCACAAAATTAACTTTGACTTGTCCTGAGGCACTTACAACGGAAGTGAATAGGGGACAATTTTTTATACACACTTTTTTCAAAAGTAAAGCCACAAAACAAACAATATGCATGTAAACATGATTTTAGTGTGATGGAATCTCATACTAACATTTCTGAGAAACGTTTTCGCCAATTTTACAAGTTTGTTGCCATGACGATGTAATGTCTACAAACCTTAATATGACAACAAAAAAAAAAAACACATTTAAACAACTTTTACAGCTTAAATAATACATGAGATTTAACAGAAAAATGTATTAAAGTGTCTTTATAAAATTATAAGCGTCACATTTCTGCTTTTTTTAAAACCTCCAAAAATTGTAAGTGCCTCACTCCTTGTAACATCGATTTTTGCTGCTTCTTTTTTTCCCTTTTTTTTTTTTATGAAAAAGTTTTGAGTCTAAATAACTTTTTTGGTAATCAAAATTATGCCACAAATGCTGTCGATTGATCATAACTTGTATTGAACCTGGAATATTCCTTTAAGCATGTTGGCCATGCACTTGCATCTGGGTATGCGTAATGTGTTCCAGCCTTAAGTATTAAATGCATAACTCATCCCACACCATTTGTGCAAAGTCTGATACCTCAAAATTTTTAGGTTTGTTGAGGAGAGGTTTGCTGTTACTTTTCTAGACAGGCTGGTTTACGGTTTTTGCTTGGTGGGCGATTAAAATGGGCTAAGAAATATCTAGGGACCATAATGTCATAGAGAATTTAGCCTGGGCTCTTTTGACTTGGGCCACTAAGCAACCACTCATAGCAACCACATGGCAACATGCTGACAGCCACTCAGAACATCGTAGCAGCTGCATAGCAACACCCTGGCTACCACCCACAACACATCTATACACATATGAAAATGTAGTTGTGACTTACTGCATCAGTTGTGCCATATTTTTCACTTTCAAAAAGGTTAAATAAGATGTCAAAGTGCTAAGTTTTAATTGAAGTCAGAGGTAATTTTAAATATACTAGATAAAACCGAGACACTGCTGCAGTAGGGGAAAAAATGCAGGTATAGATGTGACAGTGAAATTGTGAAATGTAGAAAGCGAGGGAGAAAGGAGGAGAGCAAGAGCATTTTTCCGGTAGCTTGCACTGATCTGTGGGCCCCAGTCTTTGCCCAGTGTTTGGTTAAATTATGTGGAACTCATTTGACGGCTGCAGAAGTGGCTGTATTCACAGTGTCAGGTATCGACTGGTATAATTATGCAATTATGAAGCTTTATCTTGCCTCTCTCACAGAGCAAGCTTTTAGTGTTTCAATTAGATGTTTTTTTCTCTCTCTTGCTCTGTTTTTATCTTTTTCCCCCAATCCTCCTTCCTCCTTGGTTACAATGAGGATGCAAAAGGAGACTGCATATAAAATAAGCAATATCAGTTTGTATGTTTGTCACCGTGTTTAAATAATTTTGTCTGTACATGTGGTTTGCAATGTCAAGGTTAGATTCTAGTGTTTAGAAGAGGAATGTGTCCTCTAATAAGTGAAATTGTGAAGATTTGAGGTTGAAGCCTAAAATTTACACACTGCATGTATGCGAAGGCAAACGCTTCTATCTAAACAAGCTCGATTTCATGAGTCATTGCAATCCAAATATGTCAGAATGCAACTCAACGCAATGGAATTCGTTGCATTTTCAGCATTACCACAAGGGGGGCTATTACAGGCTTTAGTGTAGACTGCCTTCTGCGGTCAGTTTTCTGTCAGGTCAACTTCTGTCAGGAGAGAACAACAGTTTGTGCTGCCAGTAGCAGTAATGCAAGAACGCATATAAAATATGTATGTTGAATTTACTTGCTGATAATGTGTTGGCCAAGGATTAACTATTGCATGTTTGTGCTTGACCTATTTCTACGTTAATTGATATGCCTTGCATTAAATGTGACACATGGGCACTAATTTGAATGTATTGGTAATCTTTTATTTTTTGTAATCTGTCCTTTTTGGTATGAACAACTGAGAGTTTTGATAGTTGTCCATCCAACCATTTCCCATCAAATCAGACCATTGTAAAAGTGTAAAACACCTGTCTCCACTGTAGCTGCGCATTTCTGAGTTGGCCTGTTTGCGTTCTGTCTTCTACTAAGTCCATGGGAACAGTACTGTTGGTTTAGTCTTGGGCCTCTAGAAACACAAGTTCCGTTAAGACAAACAGAGGGGTGATTACACCGGCGCTTCCTTCAAATCGAAAGCCAAACAGCTCACATATGTTTGGATTCAATTACACACTCTGGGTTTTCCTCAGCCCTGGGGCTTACTGATAATTACCCTACTAATATCGGCCCCTCCACACAAAACGCCACCCAGATGAGATTACTTGGAAATTAAAAAAATTAAAAATGTATTCTAATAATTCAGTGAGGTCTTAACAATACCCATTTAGGCAAAATGCATTTAACAGCACAGGTGAGACCATAAGACACATCTCTGGGTTGAATGGGGCGATAAGCTGAAAAAAGACCATCCAGAGATGCTTGTACCTCAGGAAATAATCCTTTTCAATTATCCTTTTAAATAAACCTTTTTGGTTTTATCCTGTTTTTTTATTTTTTATTTCCAGTTATCAAAATGTAAAAAATTCACAGCCTATTTTACCTCCATAATGTGATGTATTTCAGAGTGAAACATGTAATTTATGTTAACGATAATTTTTTTATTTGGTAAAACTAATCACTCCGGTTTGGTTACTCACCTATAATGCCACTTTTGGTTAACATTATCCAATATCCTGTGTGGCAGAGGTGAAAGAGAAAAATTGGGTTTATTTTTTACTTCATGTTGTTGTCTTTTAAATGTTGTTTACGTAAGAGATCTGGCCTAGTTCTAATACACAACAAGTGCGTGTCTTTTGACATGTTGACATGGCGCTCATACGGGCTGCAGAAATTGTGAATCCAGCTTGCTTTCATATCCCCAACCACATCCTTTTATTTCCTGTTTTCTCCATCCTTTGCCAATAAATAACGTTTGCAAAAAGGACAGAAGAATGTCTTAATTATGTTAAGATGTTGGCAGCTTCTTTAAATACTTAAGACTTTATAAGGATTGACAGTATATAAGGTGTTAATAAGGTGTTAATTTCTAATCTAATTGATGCAAAAGTAACAATGTTACTTTGATCCAATCTGTATATGGTAACTACAATAAACCGCACTTGTGACAAATTTCCATTGTTTTTCCTACCTCTCTTTAACCAGTCCCTATTTCCCCATCTCTGTATCTGTGTCTCTCTTTCTCTCTTGTTTCAGTATCTATATGTTAGTGTATAACAGGGTAGGTGGCGGTAATGATTCAGGGACAGGTGCTCTTCTGCTACTAGGGGTTTATTTAGTGCTCGGTCATTAGCAGGGCATTACCCCCTGGCCCCCGCTGTAATAACAGGGGCAGGAAAGGCAGTGGCGGCAGGGGGCAGCTGCATCTGCTCCATTGCTGAGGCCTCACACAGCCCCACCACAGGCAAGAGCACCAGCCGCACATCTCCTGGGGGCCACAGCCATCACTGCTTTGAGGGAGGATCATTTGACCATCACTTCTATGAATTATACAGTCTTTGGGTTGCTTTTTAATCTTTATCTTTTAATCTCTCTGTACACAGGGTTGGCTGCTTTGTGAGGACCAGGCTTGTCAGAACCAAACTCGTCAACTGCCGATTGCGTTCTTAAGATCCGGACCAAACTGTTCAGCCTGTCTTAGATCCACACTGAGGCCTGAGGTACTGCACAGCCTATACAGTTGGTTCTCAATACTGCAGGACCCCAGCATTACACATTTTAGATGTCTCCCTTATTTAACACGCCATATTCTTCTGATTAGCTCATTATTAGGGTATGAGATGAAGGAAATATCCATGTGTGCAGTGCTGGGGTCCTCCACTACCAGGCTTGAGGAACACTGCTCCAATCTTTACATAAACACTCATTAGTTTGTCCAGGTGGTGGTGCTGTGGAGCCTGTGAAAGTTTTTTTCTGTTACAGACCAGGCCTTGTCTTCCCACTTCCGCTTCTATCTTATTCCTTCTCCCCTTGATTTATCCCCTGACCATATTTCTACCTCACTATATATCACTGGACCTGTATAACCTAGCCGACATGATGTTGGTTTAATTTCTGCTTTAACAAGTGGCTGTGATAAGAGGAACCAGCCTTTAGTATGACTCGGCCTTGGACAGAACAGGCCCACCGCTGGAGGGTGTGTGTGTGAATGTGTTTGTGGTTTTAAATTGTGTCCTTCTCCTCCCACTCTCACTTCATCTTGTGAAAACTTGGGGGGGAAAAAAGCACACTTTTGCACAGTATGATGCAAAACTAGCCATTTTAACATCGGTTAACACTATTCAATAGCCTGCTTGGCCTAGATGACCTTGGAGGAAAAGGAAGTCTTTTCAGAGGCAGAGTAAATTTTTATTTTTCATTTTATTTTTCAATTCATAATTTTCCTTTTAGCTAAAGTTTACAAGACATACTTTTTTGGTAATAATTGGCAAAGAACTGTGCACAGTGAGAATAGTTACATTTAATACGAAAGTATATGGGGTCAATTTCGATTTTTTTGTTGACTTCATGTGTGCTGTTTGTGAAACACTTGTGCTGGCCGTTTGGGTTTAAAGGAATAGTTCACTCAAAAAACAAAAATTCTAATTTCTTATGCCCTAATGCCATCCCAGATGTGCATTACTTTCTTCTGCAGAACACAAAGTAAGATTTTTAGAAGAATATCTCAGCTCTGTAGGTCCATATAATGCTAAGTGGTGGCCAGAACTTTTAGCCTTCAAAAATCACATAAACGTAATCCATAGCCACTTTTCCTCTATTGGGCCAGTGCGAGCCAGGGCCATAAACTGGTCAGCCAGGGTCAATAGCCTCGGACCACGAAACGTGAGGCCAAAATCGCTCTGCATTCCCACTATGAGGCCAAAAGCTCCGTAACGTTGACCTAAAATACCCCACCCTGGTGCAAACGTCATACACCCTGCCAATTTCATAAGCTAAAGCTAACTCGAATGTTATCTAGAATATCAAGTTTATATCTTATGGAAACGTTAGCTAGCTAGCAAGATCATTTAATGTTGACAACTCACTGATTTAAACTGCAGTGGTGTCCCAAGTGGTTTTCCACTATCAGCAGGACAATGTCCCAGCACACGTCCATGATCTCGTACCATGGAAAGTTCTTCCTTTGGGCACCGCTTTGTCCACTGTGCATCTTTTTTTGATTTTCTCCTCTCTTCTCCCCAATTTGGAATTCCCAATGCGATTTAAGTGCTCGTGGAGGCGTAGTGACTCGCCTCAATCCGTGTGGCGGAGGACGAATCTCAGTTGCCTCCACATCCGAGACGTCAATCTGCAGCTCATCACGTGATTGTTGAGCGTGTTACCACAGAAACATAGCACATGTGGATGGAGGCTTCACACTATTCTCCGTGGCATCCATGCACAACTCACCACTTGCCCCACCAAGAGCGAGAACCACATTATAGCGACCACAAGGAGGTTTGCCCCATGTGACTCTATCCTTCCTAGCAACTGGGCCAATTTGGTTGCTTAGGAGACCTAGCTGGAGTCACTCAGCACACCTTAGATTCCAACTCGCGACTCCAGGTGTGGTAGTCAGCATCTTTACTCACTGAGCTACCCAGGCCCCTGTCCATTGTGCATCTTAACGGATTTGTAGTGTCTGCAATTTTTTTAGCGGAGATGCAGGTGCGTGACGACACAAATATCTCTGCACCCAGAGATGTACAAAGTTAGTGATAAACATTCACTTTTATTAAATTATCTCGATCAATGAGTCAAAGTTCCTACATTACAAGATGTTAACTTGTTTAACAAACGTTTGCAGAAACTGTTTATCAGTTGGGTTGCTAGGAAACCGTCAAATCTCTGTTATGCTAATGGGAGCGTTGCGTTTTGGTTGTTTAAATGTAATTTTCCAAGCATCTGGCAATCGAATACCTTTATGGTTGGACTTCGAAGAATTCAAGTAGGAACATCCCACATCCAGATAGAATGAAATGCAGCACAAGTGTCTCACTAAACTCCACCTTTGACATTGACCACGCCTCAATCCCCAGTTGGCCTTCTTTGGCCCAAGTGTAATTGGCGGCCGTTGGCCCCGAATAAGCCCTGAGGAGGCATGATTAAGCCCGGAACTGACAATGGGGACACAACTGGCCTTGGCACGCACTAGCACGCCTTCATTTAGCACGACAGTGGAAAAGCGGCTCATAAGACTCCAGTGGTTAAATCCATATTTTCATAAGCGATGGATGTGGGTGTTGAAAGAGATCAATATTTAAGTCCTTTTTTACTATAAAGTGGCAGCTTTCTGTGAAGAGATATCAATCACTCTCTTGTTTTTGCCCTGTACCTAGATGGAGCTAAAGATGTCCCTTCCAAAATAAGTGTCCCCTCTGTCCCTTGTCCTTGTTAGGGACCGAGACATACACCCCAATTTTTTCTTCCTCCCTTATTCTTTATTTCTCCTCCTCTATTCCATCTGCTTTATTTCTGCGTCTAGTTCTGTGGCGACAGTTTGAAACCCAAAAGGACAATTTCTCTTGTCACCATAGCCACTTAGCTGTCCTCTGCTCTGCCTGGTGAGATGGCAGTTTAAACTGCTGGCTGAATAAAACATTAACTTCCTCACCCCTCTACCGTCCCTCTGTCATTCTGGGCTTTAAAGCTCTGCTGACAGCAATGTGTCTCCACGGACACAGAGACATTGACTACCATTGTATCCAGATTAAATGGAAGCATAATAGGCACCCTTGGCTGATTGGACGGTAATTTGAAGGAGTTGTACACAGGTGCAATTTGTAATATTTTCAGTAAATTAAAATTTTTCTCTCTTTCTCTCTCTCTCTCTCGTTTAACACTGGCTCTCCCCCACAACCTGTTTTTCGTTTTCAGCTGCTTTCCCTCCCTCATAGATCTCTCCAACCACCAGCCCCTCACCCGCCGTCTTTCTCTCTCTCTCCCTCTCCATTTTATTGATGTACATTCAGGCACCCATTAGGGCTTCCTTTTTTCCCCTCTAGTGGAAACTGCAGCATGTTAATTTTCACACAAATTACAGCAATAGCAGGTATCTCTATTTGAGACATTATAACAGGAGCAATCAGGGATAATTGAGTGCCTTTCAAATGGTAACCGGCGCATTCACTTCAATTCAAAGCCAGTCCATTTATCGTCTAATCGCTCTTTAAACACTGAATTTCTGGGAACAAAAATTCTTGTCATAATTTTGCTTAAGTGTATTTGGAAATCACAGTCCTTTGAGCAAGGATAATTGAAATCAAATCCCTTTCACGGGAGCTGACATTTCTACATTTCCCCCCAATTGAAATTAATTTCAAAAATTGAGCATGAATATCTTCAAATAGCAGGCAATTATACCTTTCAATGGGGAGAAATTATGTGCACAAAAAGTGGAGACATCAACTGGCGCTTCAGTTAAATGTCTTTGTTTCCAACTGTGTTTGCCTTGTAAAGATTTACATATATTGACTCGTTATGAAACCTTGTGATGCCGATCGCCTTCCTTTTTCAACGCAGCCCGTTAAAATTAACTCCGATTGGACTATTCTTTTTTTTGTTTGTTTTCTTTGTTAAGCCTCGTTAAAACTGCTTGGAGATTTTTATTTTTTTTTCCCCATCCTCTCCTTTTGCAGCTGCACAGATCTGCATGAATTGAAAGAGTAACCATTTTCTTTGCTACCCAGACTCAAAAGGGGTATTATACATCCTTTAAATATAAGCACCATGGACATATGGAGAAATAATTTCAGCCCTGTATCTTTAGATTATCCACATCATAAATTTGATTAATCTATTTACAGATTATACGGCCTCTAATATAAACCATGGATTTACTTGTTATGTGTGTATTTAAGATTTTATCTCAACTTTATGTAGGGTCTATGAATGTGTACTTTTTCCACCCCCTTGGTCATGATGCATGGCCTTACAATGGTATGCATTGACACTTTTCTCTTTAATTTCCCCATCCACAGCTCTTCCGACAGGTTACTTTTGGGCTGTACCAAAGGTTTAGTGGTACTGCTGTAGGAAGTGTTCCCTGGCTGACATGTCTCTCTCTGGGGGCTACAAAGGGATACGTGCTTGTAGGGTGAAGGGGGATGAGGTGGGGGTCTCAGGAGAGAGGCAATTTCACAGCTGGTTTGCTCCCCAGTCACTCAGGCTAAAAATGCTGCAGATTTGTGAAGAAAATTGAAATGGTGTCAGTACAGGAACAAAGCATTGAGCCGAGCAAAGCTGGATAAGGGAGGGGCTTATGTTTGTGGGGTGGGGGGTTAAATTTAATAACATTTGACGATGCCTTCGTCACTCCCTCTTTGACACCTGTCAGCACATCAGTGAAGCTTGTCCATTCACTTATTGTGGTTTAGTCTCCTTTTAAGTCTACGATTCTCAGTATTTTTGGGCAGAATGCGGTTTGCATGCACGCGTGGATTCAGTGGAGAGCATGTTTACGTGCACGTGACAGTCTGGCCCTGCATTTGGCGCTGATTATAGAAGTTCCATTATGGCTGCATTGCTGAATCGACAGGCATGGCTGTTGACTAGCCGGTGCATTATGGGTCAACAGCTGCTGGGCTCATCGGAAGCTGTAGAGGGCAATTAAAAGCCGGTCTGCTGAGGAGAGATCCCATGCTAAACTCTTCTGGCACCCACATCGCTCTGATTCTATGGTGACATGAGAGACTGTGACCCAATAACAGCAATTAACATAAAAGTATAATGGCTTATCAAATTGACAGCAACAGTTGTTCATCAGATCCACACACGGTGCCTTATCAAAACAAACTATTATGAAAGAGGTAATTTCAGAGCTGAACGTCTCTCTCTCTCCCTCCCCATTCTCTTTTATTTTCTCACTCGACCTGCGTGCCTTTGGCAGTTAGACACATGGGTAACGGTAATTACAGCTGAATTTACAAACCAAACACCGTTTCTTGCTTTTGTCACGAGAGAAGGTGGGGTGTACACTGGCTGATTTTGGCCAATCAGACAGTTTCAGAGGTTATGTGACTCCAAACTTGTGCTCTGACTGAGCTTGTATGCGTTTGTCTCTGTCTGTGACAATGGAGAATATATGACAAACACTACCTGTCTACACAGCTGTAATTAGCACAGGTGATTCTCCAGTTTCCTTGATTGAGTCGCACCAATCTCATTATTGGAGATTTCCAGTTGATTTCCTGCTCTGGTTGCTGCCGGCACACTGCACGATTGTTTGTAGCTTGCTAGCCTGCTTAGCATTGCTTATAATTATTCTGATACGTTCATCATTTTATCATATGCACCCAATTTCTCTTTTTCTTTTTTTCTTTTCCTGCTTGTCTAGACCTCACATCTCGACTGCGTGCATTTATTTCTACACTGTGATTACACAGATTATTGCATCAATCTCAAACATCTGCTGATCAGGAACCACATTGATCTCAAACCGCTCGCCACTCAATAACCATAACAACAACAATCAATTGCGGTAAGTCATGGCATCTGCTCATGTTAGTTTTTCCTGCATTGCATACCACATGTGTACTACAGCTTCTTCAGTCAACAGTGAGGGATTCACATATTATAAATGTAAGGAATTAGTCTGGCTGATGGAGAAGATTAATGCGTTAGAGACACTCATCCGAACACTAGTGGAGGTCAGTGAGAAAGAGAATCTTGTAGATACTGTTTCGGATGTGGGTAGTACAGCAAGCAACACACACACTTTGGTTCCGGCTGTAGAGCCCCTGCAGCAGGGTGTTTGGGTGACGTCTCTGCGGCATACTCGCTCAATTAAGATACATCACTCTTCCGGTCCTGTTAGGGTTTCCAATCGATTTTCCCCACTCAGTGATGCACCCACTGAGAATCATGTTGACAGAGCCTTAATAATAGGTGATACTATTGTAAGGAACGTGGAAATAGAGACTCCAGTCACCATTGTTAAATGCATTTCTGGGGCTCAAGCATCTGATATCAGGTGAAATTTACAAGTGCTGGCTAATGATAGGGTTAGGGTTAGTTTTTCATGTCGGCATTAACGATATCCGGCTTCGCCCATCTGAGATCACTAAAGATAATGTTAAAGAGGTGTGTGAACTATGTAATATGCTCTGGCCCCCTCCCTGCTCATCGTGGTGATGAGGGTTATAGTAGATCAGTGTCACTGAACAGCTGGATGTCTGAGTGGTGTCTGAGAATAGCATAGGATTTATAGATCATAGGAAGTTTTTTTGGGATAGACCTGACCTGCTAAATAGAGACAGACTCCATCCCTCCAGGGAAAGTACAGCTCTCCTCTAGTAATTTGGCTTATAGTCTTAATAGTGATAGTATTTCACTAATGGGGGCCCAGGTCAGGAAGCAGACAAACTGGTTCATCCGGACATCCGGTTCATTCATGCCTTGAGACGTTACAAAAGAAAAAAAGAAAAAATTAGATTAATGTCAAACTTCAAGAAAACTAAAAAAATTAAGATAAACATCATATAAAGGTAGGGATACTAAACATTAGATCTCTTTGTACCAAAACACTAATTGTAAATGTAATTATTACAGATCATAGTTTGGATGGGCAATGTTTGAACTAATTTGTTTTGAACTAATAATGCTTAATTTAACACCGTAAGATATAAATGAAAAAATCTGTCATCTTTTTGCCCTTTGCTACAGTTTATAGATCACCTGGGTTTTCTCTAGCATTCTTGATATTGTGCCATGGTACAATGATCACACTCATGCTCGAGAGAAGCTCGGAAAATGGAGCGCAAGTGGAAGAATACAAAATTAGAGGTATTTCGCAGTGCATGGAAGGATAGTGTCTATAGCCACAGACAAGCACTAAAAGCTGTTAGGTCAGCATATTTTATCAACTCTGGTTTGATAAAATTGGTTGGGAATAAAGCATGGACTGAACCAAATATTCCATCACAGCACAATAGTAATGACTTTTCATTGTTGTTACATTGGATATCTGTTAAATTTCGTATTCATTTTCAAATTCTGTTAACTACATACAAAGCTTTGGATGGTCTAGCTCCACAGTACTTAAAGGTGCACTCAGTAATTCTAATCCAATACACTTTTTATCAAATTCTGCAAATATCTCCTCAAAGTCTGCTAGCTGTCCATTCTGTGGGTGGGGTGAAAAATAATCTAATATTTGTTCACAGCTCTGGCTCTGAAAATGGTACAAAAACAAGGTGGATCAGACCGATCCACATAACACTACTCCAGCCAATCAGCAACAGTGGTGGTTCTTGTGTGTGCATAGGATGGGGGGGTTGGGGCAGAGCGAGAGGGAAATTCATTTGAAGAGCGAAAGCAAATCTGGCTGATGTGAATTTACTAAACTCTGAGGACAAATGGCTGAGAAACAGACCAAGAGAAAAAGGTTGGACGAATATAAACTAAAAAAAGAAGTATTATGATAAGTCGAGCGCTAGGATATGCGTCAACATCGCCGTGGCTTTTCAGCAGTGAAGAGACCTCCGAGAGGTAAAAGGCTTGAAGACAGATGCAGAAGTTGCTCTTTTTCTTCTTGATAGGTGGGTGACATAAATTATGTAATGTTTCACAGAACCCATATATGCTGCTGTTGCGATTTGTTAGATTTAGTAGCAGGAGAGTTGTGAGTGTCTGGAGCTGGTGTGTGTAAAACTGTCTTGTGTGCATGAATCTGGGGGGCGGAGTTCCTAAAAGAAGTACTGAAAGGGAGGGGTATGTTTGTTTTGACAGTTGAGTTCAAATATCAACAGTGTTTCTCAGGAATCATTGCACCTTTAAGTGACCTTTTGACATGCTATATTCCATCACGTTCATTACGATAACAAAATTCTGACTTGTTAATAGTTCCAGCTCCATTCTTGCTTGGTGTCGGACTCCACTGCTATGTGTCTCTGAGTGATGACGACTAAATGCAGCCAGTGCTAGCCAGACATCACTTCAGTCTTTTATTATGTACTTCAGAGGATGAACTGATGCCATCTCCAACTGTAAGACATCGGATAAATAATATGCCACTGCGTGAACCTTGGACTTAGGATGGACCCCACCGAACCTCACCGAAATGACCTGCCAGTTGAACTGCGATGCATCACCTTTGTCTATTTATGGACTACACTCTTGAAATGGAATACATAGACTATCATTTAACTGCCAACAAAAGCCTTCATCAGCCAACCAACAAAGGACAATGCATCAATGTGAACTTCTGCAGTTCATCCAGGATGGATTTCAAAGACATTAGTCATTAATCTTACAGTTCATAAAAGACAATTTTTTAAACACTGGACCTTAACGCTTACTTAGTTTAATAATCTTAAACCATGACCTACATGGCACACAAATAACTAATATTGGGCATTATATCAATGTTAGTTAGCCAGAGGGGAACTGGCCCCCACAGTGAGCCTGGTTTTTCCCAAGGTTATTTTTCTCCATTAGCCAACATCTTATGGAGCTTTGTGTTCCTTGCCACAGTCGCCTTCAACTTGCTCACAGGGGTTCTAAATACAATTATTATTGTAACAATTTACAATTATATTTAATCAAATGACACAATGATCACTTTAAGACTTTAAATATATTAGTTTAATTTTTTTGTTAATGCACAATTTTCTGTAAAGCTGCTTTGAAAAAATATGTGTTATGAAAAGCGCTATACAATTAAAAATGAATTGACTTATGCCTTTCATTTTCCCGGGGCAATAACACACTACTAAACTACAGCAGTATGATTTTAGCTAATTGGGTTTTCCCTTTTCTGTCTTCCACATTATATTGAATATGCATTGGAATAATCAGCAGCCTCAAGTGTCACTAAAGAATTTGTAAATATCTTTGAATTTTGAAGTAACGGCTTGTTTTTTTTCCTACCATTGATACAGTAAAACTTTGTTACACATTTTTGATAGATACTGAAAGAAAACTATATTTATCTGTTTTTATTTTTTTCTTGCTGATAAAATGGTGTCATTAGTGCTAGAGCTGTCACTGTACCAAATTTTCAGTAGCTGACACCATTACCAGTTACATTTTATGGAACACATTACATTGATTTACTGTTTATAAAACACTGAAACTGCCAGGTGAAAAACAATCTGGAATAATTTGTGACAGTCTCATGAAGTCGCTTTGCAACCTGAACAACTTAAGAGCGTAAAATCTTTGTGACACCTTTGCTAGATGCAGCATAGTGAATAGTAAAACAGAACGCAGGTGTCTCGAGATGCATTTATAAATATTATAATTCAAAGTCTCTTGGTATTTTCAAATCTTGCCTTAAAAAAGCCATTTCAAGTTGGCTTTCAGTTTATGTAGTGTTTGATTCACTTTATTGTATATGTGTGTATTTTATTCTTTGGTTATGTGTATTTTGTTGTTTTTTGGTTGTTCTTACTTATGTAAAGCACTTTTAGACGTCACTGTTAAAGGCTCTATACAAAATACAAATTTAGTATTATTATTATTATTATTAAAGTTATTTTCAACTAAACAAGGTGTCTGAAAATTGTGGCAGCCCTCTGCGAGACACTGATATGCAGCAGAACGGTCACAGACGTCCATTCAGTGCTTGTTCACATAGAAAACAATTGGCTAAACTGCAAAAAACAAGTGTGAACAGCCCCTTGCTCACCCTATACTTGGAAAAACTGGTCCAAAACCAAATGGTTTGTTGCATAAAGTCAGGCTCGGATCGGGTTGAAGACCCTATTTTAAATGTAAAATAACCAAATATGGATTTTGGTATTCGAATATAGGTGCATCAAACTGTTAACCAAATGTTCGTGCACATTCGTTATTCTAACAAATAAACAAAATGCATGTTAAAGGAGGATAATTATTCATTGTTTTTACCACCAATAGACTAGTGACTCGTATGGCTCAGTTGGTACTGACTGACTTTTCATTATCATTTTGGAGGTTACTCTGATTTTTATAATGGGCACACATTAAATTTGTTGCGTATTCAGACCAAGGCTGGTTTGGCCGCAATGTCCATATTTGGTATTAAATTTAGTCTTTAAAACAGGCACTGTAGGAAAACGTTATTGTTACGTATATTTTTATTGTATGATCAGTTGGTTCCTAGTGTTTGTGATATTCCTTATCTGCGCAATCAGATTTGTTTTCTTGGTATATTGCAAGAATCAGAGGTCATAGCTGAATTCTGTGTTGAATACAGAGTTAAATGTTACATTTACAACTTGTGTTATCCCTGTTGCACCTGGAGTGCTGCTGTCACAGGTGATGATACATAGTGTTTCCAAAAACACTGCTTGACAAAACTCTGTGTTGTTCAACATTTAGTCAGGTACTTGCATTGCCTTTTGAACAAACCATGTTAAACACTGTTACCTTGTTGTTGGTTAACCTTCAGTTTACTCTGTATTTCATCTCCCTGCTTGTTGTAATGTCTGCTGGACTGGTTTAATCTGTGCATTTTCTTTTCTCGTTTTAGTATTCAGAGAAAGCCCTGTACATCCAGCTGAGCTTCTACAGATAATATGCCATTAACAAAGTTCTGCCAGCGGAGGATAAATGTAAGAACATGCATTCACATCAACTTGGCCCATTACTAATTAACACAATGTGCTCACAAACATTATTGAATATAAACACTCGTCCAGCATGTATTTACAACTCACACTCATTTTTACACTTGCACACCTCATAGTGGATGGAGGCGGCCACAAGGTTGGGTTAAGAATCCTCAACTCCTCGAGTCGACAGCCGTAATTCAGGCGACAGATTCAATCACGGAACAGTGTGGTGTGGAATGCAAAGCGGCCAATCAGTTGGAAGAAAGAGGGGAGTGAGAGAGAGAGCCTCTTCTCATCCTGTAGGCCCTCGGTAATAGCGCTGGCTATGTTGATTGAAAACAGTTTTTAGATTTTGGAAAATGATAGGGCGAGTAATTGGAGAGAAGGCTAAAGGATAGCCCTTCATAAATAATGGGACATGGAGCATATGTTTTCAGCAGGTCGTTGGAGGATCCAGACCGCTCACGGCCGCCTGTAGCCGACGATGGCTACTTATCCACAATACTTTTTGATTGATGTCATTTGATTAAAAAGGACCTCTTGGAATAGACTTGTACATTATTTATTTTTACATGTGTCGATGAGGTTCCGAGTCGAGCGCGAGAGCCGTAGATATATATAATGTGTAATCAATAGATGACCACTCAGAACGTGGAGCAGGCCGAGGGGAGTGTGTATGGGGGGGGGGGGCTAACATGATTATAGACTTGGCTTCTCTGTGGAATTTTATTTCTTTTTCCCCGACTGTTGTTTCTGCGAGTAATTGTGGCCAATCTGCGGCATTTCTGTCAGCCACACTGCCCATCACTGCAGCCGGGGCTCTAACTCCTAAACGAGTGATTTTAACACTCTAGCCCTGATTTTCACCAGGTGGAATGAGAAGTGACGTTCACTTCTCCTGTCCTCCCCCAATTTTCCTAGAACGTTGTTCTCAGAAACCATTTCTTTACAATTTTTTTGGTTATATTTAGTAAAAGGCTGCATTATTATGTCTAAAGTCATAAATGTTGATTCTTTTGCTTGATATTGTAATCACAGTTTTTCATTTTTATGAATAATTTTCAGCTCTACGACATCTATAGAATCCAAAACAATTCCAACAAAGAAAGCTTTGGTTTTTCAGTATTTCAGAATGGTTAAAAATTACACTTTAGGACTGGCTGTTACTAAGATCTATAGGCAAATATGAACAACTGACTTGCCAAATAAGCGCACAACGATCATGTCTGTGATTGATTACAATTCTAAAGTGCCGCAAATAGGAAACTTGGACGCAATGTATGTAGACCTAAATGAAATGCTGTAATTGGCACTTTTGACAATTAGTTAATTGTGGCAGCCGTAATCGCATTCTCTAGTATTTTTCCAATTAATTGCACCTCCCTAATTTTGTATTTTGATGACAGATTAAGGCATATGCACTTCACAACAGTTTTCTATGCTGATTTATAATATTTTTTTTAACCCGCTGTATATACACCTATCAGCCACAACATTAAAAACCACCTACCTAATATTGTGTAGGTCCCCCTCATGTTGCCAATACGGTGCCAACCTGCATCTCAGAATAGCATTATAGCATCTAGAGATGCTATTTTTCTCACCACAATTGTACAGAGCGGTTATCTGAGTTAGTGTAGACTTTGTCAGTTCGAACCAGTCTGGCCATTCTCTGTTGACCTCTCTCATAAACATGGCGTTTCCATCCACAGAACTGTCCCTCACTGGATGTTTTTTGTTTTTGGCACCATTTGGAGCAAATTATAGAGAGTGTTGTGTGTGAAAATCCCAGTAGATCAACAGTTATAGAAATACTCAAACCAGCCCATCTGGCACCAACACTCATCCATGCGATTATCTAATCACCCAATCATGTGGTTGCAGTGCATAAAATCATACAGATACCGGTCAAGAGCTTCAGTTAATTTTTACATCAACCATCAGAATGGGGAAAAATGTGATCTCAGTGATTTGGACCGTGGCATGATTGTTGGTGCCAGATGGGCTGGTTTGAGTATTTCTGTAACTGCTGATCTCATGGGATTTTCACACACAACAGTTTCTAGAATTTACTCAGAATTGTGCCAAAAACAAAAAACATCCAGTGAGGGGCAGTTCTGTGGATGGAAACGCATTGTTGATGAGAGAGGTCAACATTGAATGGCCAGACTGGTTCGAACTGACAAAGTCTACGGTAACTCAGATAACCGCTCTGTACAATTGTGGTGAGAAGAATAGAATGCTATTCTGAGATGCTGGTTGGCGCAGTTTTGGCGGCATGAGGGGGACCTACACAATATTTGGCAGGTGGTTTTAATGTTGTGGCTGATCGGTGTACGTAGGCATGTGTGTGCATGCACGTGTGTATTGTGGGATTAGTGGAGGACATCACACACAGAGCTTTGAAGTATAGCCTTGAGACGGTTATCTCCCCTCTCACTTTAATACTACACATTACTGTATTATAGACCCCCAGGTTTATAGGGGTCTAGGGGTGAAATTACAGGGCTGGATGGCTTGTACTTTCTTTACCTGGTCCAGTTTCTTATTTATACCCTGGGATGTAACTCTTCGAGTTTAGGGGTTGTGAATATACTCGCTCAATGGATATTTGTGCCGTTACTGCAAATGGGTATTCACATGCCGTAGCTCCAGGTGCATCACGTTGTGAAAGCTATGTGGCTAGTAGATGAATTTATGCATGCATTTCTAACCCTAGAAATATCTGGGAAGTTTTAAAAATTTTATTTCCAGGCCTGGAAACATCATGGAGATGCCTAAGGGGAATATTAATCTTTCTTAGTTGTGCACATACCTAAAATATTTAAGTTGATGGAAATAGATTGTTACGTGGACAATTACTATAGAATATGTTTAAAATGTCCTTATCCAGTAACAAATTAATGGAAAAGTCATGGAAATTCATTGGTCAAACAGTATAGGAACCCTAAATGTTAGCCTTCCATGAATATGTAACTTGCTAGCCAAAAGGCAGAAGACAGAAATTGTTTAATTTCATTGCAATATTTTTATTCCCTTCACCCCTTAATGCATTTGACCTAATCCAGTTTAAACCAATTTTAATGGTTTAGAGATGTGTTCACCTAAAACTGATCTGTAACGAGCTAAAAAGCAGACTGGTTAGATTGGTCATGCCAGAGGTGTTTCGTTCTATTCTATAGTCAAATGGAAAAATGTAAAGATCCCAAACATAACAATAAAACACATATCCGCTTGTCAAAGGTTTTATTTTTTTTTTTCTAGAAACCTGTTACACTGTACAACCAAAGTGTATTCTCTTCAATGAATTTGCACCAATTATCCGATTGCTACAAACAAAAGCAGAGGGTTGAGCTCTGGTCTGCTCCTGTTGACGTAGTTGGAAACGCTTGTGAGCGATAGTGGAATAAAGTACAGTTCAGAAAACTTTTAGCTGCCCTCTTCACACACACACTCTCACACATACACGCGCCTTCCCATAATTTACCAACCACCTCCCCCTCACCATAAAACATTTAGTGTCGTATCTGCCAGATTTTCTGTCTGTCTCTGATGACGGAGGAATTGCTTTTAAAGTGGGCATTATGCCAGACCAGCAGCACAATAGAAAAACCAATCTTCCCCCTATTCTGTCTACTCCGTTGTTATTGTGGCGCTTTAGATAACTGGAGACGTACGTTGCTGGTAGATAGAGCGAGAGAGAGACGTTTCTGTTGGACACTGGGGTTGGAGGTTAGAAGCCTCCAACTGACTTTGGTCGCTGGAAGCCTTTCGAACAATAAGAGAGGGTGAATGAACCTTTTGGCCAGTCTGGGAAGTTAAACTCGAAGAAGCGTTTAAATTACTTGATTGATGTAGTTTGTTTGGATGTGGTTGCAGTGTGCCGTCTTGACCAGAGGTGGTACTGTGGTTCAGTTGTACCGGGATGTATTTCAGGGCTGTGATGGAGGAGGTCCATGGTGAATTCATCCATCTGTTGCTTGATGGTGAAATTGCTGGTCAGTGCTTTATCCATTTGCAGTCTTTTCCTCACTAGATTACCTGATTCCTTCTGAGAGGAAAGACTGATGGAAATTGGCCTCCCAACCCCCCTCCACACAAATACATACTCTCACAATCACATCCAGAGCACCATAAAGGAAAGAAAATGCTTTCTTTCAAGTATGTATATCAAAGTGAATGGCCAGAGAATGCCAGTTTCTCTACCCGTCCACTCACCATTACCATACATGTCACTGTACATTCACACCACTGGATGCATATGTGCCTTTGATAAGATTGGTGTCTGCTTCTCAAAGAAGCCCAAGTCTTCTTACTTTAACAAAAAGTTTTTTTTATTATTATTTAAAAGATGGATGTGGCAGCAGTTCTCCAGTTGCAATGCTGCATTTCACTTGTAAATATTATTTCATTCTTGAGCTTCAATGATAATTAATTTGTCATACAAAGATTGTATATAACTTTTGTTAAACATCCCATCATGATTTGATTTATAAACAAATTTGACTTGAAGACCTTTTACCACCATTAACTAAACAAGATAAACAAGCACCTAGGGAAGTGGTTCCCAAACTTTTTAAAATGTGGCACTCCTTTATAGTGTTTTCCCCTCACAGCTCCCCATCCACTGAACAAATTTGCGATTGAAAACACTCATTTATTTAAAAAGTTTAATATTGATTTAAATATTAACAAGTTAAATTTAAATAATGTAGCCATCAAGTGGTTCTCCTAAACGTTGCTTCAAGTTTTTAAAGTTATTATTCAAGAGCTAATAATAAAATAGAGAAATAAATAGTGAACAGTGCTTTAAGTTAATATAAAAAAAGTAATTAAATGAAGACTAGAACAACTTGAATTTACTATGTGATTATTAGATATACAGTGGGTACGGAAAGTATTCAGACCCCCTTAAATTTTTCACTCTTTGTTATATTGCAGCCATTTGCTAAAATCATTTAAGTTCATTTTTTTTCCTCATTATTGTACACACAGCACCCCATATTGACAGAAAAACACAGAATTGTTGACATTTTTGCACATTTATTAAAAAAGAAAAACTGAAATATCACATGGTCCTAAGTATTCAGACCCTTTGCTGTGACACTCATATATTTATCTCAGGTGCTGTCCATTTCTTCTTATCATCCTTGAGATGGTTCTACACCTTCAATTGAGTCCAGCTGTGTTTGATTATACTGATTGGACTTGATTAGGAAAGCCACACACCTGTCTATATAAGACCTTACAGCTCACAGTGCATGTCAGAGCAAATGAGAATCATTAGGTCAAAGGAACTGCCTGAAGAGCTCAGAGACAGAATTGTGGCAAGGCACAGATCTGGCCAAGGTTACAAAAAAAAATTCTGCTGCCCTTAAGGTTCATAAGAGCACAGTGGCCTCCATAATCCTTAAATGGAAGACGTTTGGGATGACCAGAACCCTTCCTAGAGCTGGCCGTCCGGCCAAACTGAGCTATCGGGGGAGAAGAGCCTTGGTGAGAGAGGTAAAGAAGAACCCAAAGATCACTGTGGCTGAGCTCCAGAGATGCAGTCGGGAGATGGGAGAAAGTTGTAGTAAGTCAACCATCACTGCAGCCATCCACCAGTCGGGGCTTTATGGCAGAGTGGCCCGACGGAAGCCTCTCTGTGCAAGACACATGAAAGCCCGCATGGAGGACTCCAAGATGGTGATAAATAAGATTGTCTGGTCTGATGAGACCAAGATAGAACTTTTTGGCCTTAATTCTAAGCGGTATGTGTGGAGAAAACCAGGCACTGCTCATCACCTGTCCAATACAGTCTCAACAGTGAAGCATGGTTGTGTTTTTCAGCTGCAGGGACAGGACGACTGGTTGCAATCGAGGGAAAGATGAATGCGGCCAAGTACAGGGATATCCTGGACGAAAACCTTCTCCAGAGTGCTCTGGACCTCAGACTGGGCCGAAGGTTCACCTTCCAACAAGACAATGACCCTAAGCACACCGCTAAAATAACGAAGGAGTGGCTTCACAACAACTCTGTGACTGTTCTTGAATGGCCCAGCCAGAGCCCTGACTTAAACCCAATTGAGCATCTCTGGAGAGACCTGAAAATGGCTGTCCAACAACGTTTACCATCCAACCTGACAGAACTGGAGAGGATCTGCAAGGAGGAATGGCAGAGGATACCCAAATCCAGATGTGAAAAACTTGTTGCATCTTTCCCAAAAAGACTCATGGCTGTATTAGATCAAAAGGGTGCTTCTACTAAATACTGAACAAAGGGTCTGAATACTTAGGACCATGTGATATTTCAGTTTTTCTTTTTTAATAAATGTGCAAAAATGTCAACAATTCTGTGTTTTTCTTTCAATATGGGGTGCTGTGTGTACAATAATGAGCAAAAAAAAGAACTTAAATGATTTTAGCAAATGGCTGCAATATAACAAAGAGTGAAAAATTTAAGGAGCTCTGAATACTTTCCGTACCCACTGTACATTAATAAATATTCAGTACAGCGTTTGACTGAAAAGCAGACCTGTTATTGACATTTATTGGGCTTAAAGCTTCTGAAGTTATCCAGCTAAAGAAGGTATGGAATTGAGTCAGTACTGGGTACTGCAGGCTTTTAACAATTTGGGAACTGACCTAGGGTCCTCACCTGGCAATGGCAAGGGAATTGAGAGAATTGAACATCATTGAAACTATGCATTATAACATTCTTTTTGCCTTATTTTTATTAAAAATATAGTTTTCTCATAAATAAAGATGAGCCACATTCTGTCTCCTAGAGATAAACATAGTTTGGTGCGAAACGTGCTAATCAATCCCAGAACAACAGCAAAGGACCTTGTGAAGATGCTGGAGGAAACAGGAAGACAAGTATCCACAGTTAAACGAGTCCTATATCGAAATAACCTGAAATGCTGCTCAGTAAGGAAGAAGCCACTGCTCCAAAACTGCCATAAAAAAGCCAGAGTACAGTTTGCAAGTGCACATGGGGACAAAGATCCTACTTTCTGAAGAAATGTCCTCTGGTCTAATGAAACAAATATTTAACTGTTTGGCCATAATGTCCATGCACCTAGGTTACTAGGTTATGCTTGGAGGAAAAAGGGTGAGGCTTGCAAGCCAAAGAATACCATCCAAACTGTGAAGCATGGGGGTGGCAGCATCATTTTGTGGGGGTGCTTTGCTGCAGGAGAGACTGGTGCACTTCACAAAATGGATGGCATCATGAGGAAGGAAAATGTTGTGCATGTATTGAAGCAGCATCTGAAGACATCAGCCAGGAAGTTAAATCGCGTCACAAATGGGTCTTCCAAATGGAAAATGACCACATGTACACCTCCAAAGTTGTGGCAAAATAGCTTAAGGACAACAAAGTCAAGGTATTGGGAGAGACCATCACAAAGCCCTGACCTCAACCCGATAGAACCTTTGTGGGCAGAACTGAAAAGGCGTGTGCGAGCAAGAAGGCCTCCAAACCTGACTACGTTACACCAGTTCTTTATGGAAGAATGGGCCAAAATTCACAACTTATTGTGAGAAGCTTGTGGAAGGCACCTAAAAATGTTTGACCCAAGTTCAGCAATTTAACTCAATGCTACCAAATACTAACGAAGTGTATGTAAACTTCTGACCCACTGGGAATGTAATGAAAGAAATGAAAGCTGAAATAAATAATTCTCTCTACTCTTATTCAGAAATTTCATATTCTTAATATAAAGTTGTGATCCTAACCAGACTGGTCATTCGGGTGTTGCTAGTCATCTTTCCTACTTCACTCTGCGACCTCTAAAAGAAAATGTATTAAATAATTTGTACTCAAATGAATGTTTCAAGGCCTTTTATTTGATGAGTAGCCTTGTAATATACAGGATAATGAGCAGTGATATATACGTTTTGACAAATAAACACCATAAGAATTCTGATGCAACCCAGATGTGGAATTCAGCTATTTGTTTCCATTCACATAATGTAATTTCAATGCAAACCAACATTTCGTGTCCATTTATTTATTTGGTTGGTAGCCATGTAATAAGCAGGATCTTTTACAGTCAGCTAGTCATTATAGCAAAAAAAGCCCCTTCAGGGGGATATAAGATCACCTCACTGACATTGTAAATATTTACCATGCCCTCACCCCAACCCAAACGAAAGCCAGTTGTTGATTCCTGACCCCAATGCTTGATCTGCTGATCTTTTTCTGAGTTGTCCTTAGAAATCACAGTAATCTTAAAAAAAAATTAAAAGCTGTGATAAAAAACAATCCATTACCGTGTTAAACATACTAAACGCACTCGTACGTTTTTTGTTCACGTCGTCTTGGACTTAAACTGACACCTTGGGGCATGGTGCAGCATCATTCAAACTCACGTTTTCAGTTACTGATGTTAATAAAGAAATTCACTATTCACAGTCAGCCAGGATTCATTTATAGTTATAGTTCACCCAGAAATGAAGGTTCTACTATCATTTACTCATCCATATGCCATACCAGAAGTGTCTTTCTGTCTTCTGCAGAACACAAACAAAGATTTTTTGAAGAATATTTCAGGTCCTCACAATTCCAGAGAATGTGAATGAAAGACCTGAACTTTGAAGGTCGGAAAGTGATAAGTAATCCATATGACTGTAGTGGTTAAATCCATGTCTTCTGAAGTGATATTATACTGTAAGTGTGGGTGAGAACAGATCAATGTTTATGTCCTGTTTCATGGAGAATCTACACTTTCACTTCCACATTCTGGTCTGGAAGTTTCTTTACTTTCATTTTCACCCACCTATTGGTTGGAGCTGGTCAAAGATGGTGGAGATTGATAGTAAAAAAAGTAATGATCTGTTTCTCACCCACACCTATTGTATCACTAAAGGAGATACATACTGTATATTGTGTATATATACAATATACATGCTGTATATTTTTCTAAAAATCTTCATTTGTGTTCTGCAGAAGAAAGTCATACACCTGGGATGGCATGAGGACAAGTAAATGAGAGAATTTTCATTTTTGGGTGAGCCATTCCTTAAGTCCCTGACACAAAGTGTCCAATTACAGGGTGGTTACTGAGATTAGGCTGGTAGAATTCAACTGGTCATGAGATTTTAACATGGCAGCCCCAATGAGGAGACCCTCTCTATCAGAATGAGCTTTATTGCCAAGTATGCACATTCAAGGAATTTGTCTTGGACAGAAGCATCCAGTGCACAAACGATATATACAGTATATATAGAAATACACAATAAGAATAAATATACACTACCAGTGAAAGGTTTTGAAACGCTTATTCTTTATCATTTTTATTTTTTTTCACATTTTGAATAATGGTAAAGTCACTTGCTTACCATCATATCAAACACAGTTGAAAGTTATTTGGTTCGTTAAATGAAGCTTTACTTTGTCTTTGTGTTTGTTTTTGAGTTGCCACAGTATGCAATAGGCTGGCATGTCTTACGGTGAATATTAGAAAACAAATGGCAAAAAAAGAAACTGCTTTCTCTAGAAACTCACCAGTCAATCATTGTTTTAAGTAATGAAGGCTATACAATGCTTGAAGTTATCAAAAAAACTGAAGATTTTATACAAAGGTGTACACTACAGTCTTCAAAGACAAAGGACAACTGGCTATAACAAGGGCAGAAAGAGATGTGGGAGGCCAGATGTACAACTAATCAAGAGGATAAGTACATCAAAGACTCTAGTTTGAGAAATAGATGCCTCACATGTCCTCAGCAGACAGCTTCATTGAATTCTACCCGCTCAACACCAATTTCATTTTCAACAGTAAAGAGACGTCTCAGGGGTTCAGGACTTATGGGAAGAACTGCACCGAAAAAGCCACTTTTGAAACAGAAAAACAAAAAGAAAGTTTGAGTGGGCAAAGAAACACAGACATTGGACAACAGATAATTGGAAAAGAGTCTTATGGATCTTAACTACATTAAGCTTTTGTGGAATCAGCTAGACTGTAAGTTGCGTGAGAAGTGCCCGACAAGACAGCCACATCTATGGCAAGTGTAGGGTTGCAGCGGTATACTGGTTTCACGGTATACCACGGTATGAAAATTGACGGTATTGAGAGAAAAAATGCAGCCGGATGGAGAATCTCACCTGCGCATGTCAGACTCATCAACTTGCACCACACACACACACACACATGCAGCGGAGAAAATATCAGAGAGAGGCGAGGGGGTCTGACATAAGTGAGTGTGTGTGTGAGTTAAATCAGTGTTTCTCAACTGGTGGGTCGCGACCCAAAAGTGGGTAGCAGGTCTATTCGGACTGGGTCGCGGACAGCAGAGAAAGAACAATGCCATGGTTCTCCCATTGAAGATATTTTGACAGCCGCCCAAGTGGTAGCCTATTTAGGACTGCCGAGACCGATTTAATGGTAATCTTGCAATCAGTTAAAGGCTTCTCTTCTGCACTTTCGCACAAGTGTAACAGAACCAGCTCATGATAATGATCTTCTCTGGCTTGTGCAACAACCAGGCATCCCTCGATATTGCAGAGTGCAGACCTCAAAGCTGATGCTACCAATTTCAATTCTAGTGAGCCTTTTCTAGTTTAAAGCGTTATGAAGGAAGTCAATTCAAACCTCTCAAACAGTAGCAGCCCTGACATGCCAAACAGCATTGAGGAGGAAAAGAGCAACACTGTGCTATGCGCAATTTATTATTTTTTTTTTCATTATCAGTCCTTTACAAAATTGTTAAAGTGAGTAAATACAACTATATATTTTACAAAATGTTAGTTTCATATGAAATAATCTAAAGGTAGAATCTATTAGACCTCATTTTATATCAAAAGGGGCAGTTGTAGTTAAAGTTTCAAGATGTGTTTCAGCTAGTATTTATTTTTTCATAAATACTATCATTTGTTATTATTATTACTATTATTTAAGACTAGCTACACTTACCTAACCTTGGTTATTAGGAGACTTTCCTCCTGTGTAATATGCATGTTATGAAATTAGGAAACAAACGGGATAATAATGGGCTCATTTAAGTAAATATGCTCTTCCATTTTTAAAAGGGGGGAGAGAAAACTTCCTGTCGATTTTGTTGACATCCTTGTCGTCCTTGTACTTGAAAACCATGAACAAATATATGCAACATAAAAGGAAATGCGACCCAGGATACATTAATTACAGTTTATGTTTTTACTATGGTGGGATGGTAGTTACTATACTTGTTTTCCAATGTAAAATCTGCGTCTTTTAAAGGTACAGACAGAAGCAGTCTGGCTGCGCTGTCATGCCCCTACAGTATATGTTTATTGTTAATAATAATATGAGATTACTTTAAAAGCTCACACAGCTGATGTTTTTTTTCATTTAGTAGTTAATTTAACATGCTAAGCTAACATGTAAACTAATTTGCTTTTTGTTATATAACAAGTTATAGTTACATTATATTTGTAATCATGTTTATAATTTGGTTTATTATTATAATTCTGTTAACTTTCTTATTTATTTTCAAAAGGGAGACTTTTTTTTTTTTTACACATAGTTCCATAAAAAAAAAATTCAATTATAATAAAGCATTTGTTCAACCAAAAAAAAAACTTCTTTTTTCACTCCTTTAATGGTCATTTTAACTGATAATAATAATTATGATATTTTCTGAGACTGTTATTGTACCATGATAATCTCATACCATTGCAGGTGCTACAGGAAGCATGACGTGACATGTTATCTAAGTATATGGACAAACTTACAGCTAGAATGCTAAAGATCTCCAAAGCTGTCATTGCTGGACGTGGAGGGTTTTTATGAGAGCTCTTTGAAGTAGATTTAAGTAGTTTAATTTTCAAATTGAAAAATACATTTCTCACGTTGTTGATGTCCTGCCTATACATTGTGATCAGCTGAATCCCACTTTGGTGAATAAAAGTACCAATTTCTTTCCATAAGAGCAAAATCTCTACATTATTAAAAATGTTGGCAGCATGTGTGTGTGTGTTTACACGTATGTACAAATGCAAATTTGTTATTTACAGATGGAAAGAAATGTATGGTAGAAGAGGTAGGATATGCTAGATGAATATAAATGGACTAAGCTGTGTATTGCACATCATTATTGCTCAATGGGGCAGTTATTAACTGTTCATGAGATGGCTAGCTTGAGGGAAAAAAAACTGTTCCTGTGGCTGACGGTTCTGGTGCTCTGTAGCGCCGTCCAGAAGGCAACAGTTCAAAAAGGAAGTGGGCTGGCTGAGTGGGGTCCATAGTGATTTTTCCAGTCCTTTTACTCACTCTAGAAGTGTACAGTTCATGAAGGGAGGACAGGGGGCAGCCAATAATCCTCTCAGCAGTCTGAACTGTTCTTTGTAGTCTTCTGATGTCCGATTTTGTAGCTGAACCAAACCAGACAGTTATTGAAGTGCAGAGGACATACTTAATGACTGCTGAGTAGAACTGTATCAGCAGTGCCTGTAGCAGGTTGAACTTCCTCAGCTGGTGAAGGAATTATAACTTCTGCTGGGCCTTTTTAACAATGGATTCAAAGGGGGTGTTCCACTTCAGGTCCTATGAGATGGTAGTGCCCAGGAACCTGAATGACTCCACTGCTGCCACAGTACTGTTTAGAATGGTTAGCGGGGTAAATGTTGGGGTTTTCCACTATCATCTCCACTGTTTTGAGCGTGTTCAGCTCCAGGTTGAGCTTAACTGTAGGTTGAGTAGCAGGAGGGGGGTTGTGGGAGATGTGATGTTTGTGTGAAGTGAAGGTCAGTGCGAGTGTGGGGTGTGAGACTGGTCCTTTCAAATCTACAGTAGAACACATTCAAGTCGTCAAGCAGTTGTTGGTTTCCTACAGTGTTGGGGGAAGGTCTCTTAAAGTTAGTAATGTCTTTCTGGCCACTCCACATTGATGCAGGGTCGTTAGCTGACAACTTGTTTTTCAGCTTATCAATAGCCTATAGCTTCTTATAACCACACATATTTCCTTATTCAGTGTGTTCCTGGCCTGATTGTACAAGTTTTATCCCCACTTCTGTAAGCATCCTCTTTGGCCTGACGAAGCTGCCTGAATTCTGCTGTAAACCATGGTTTGTCATTGCTGTATTAAATAAGTCTTAGTAGGAATGCACATGTGCTCACAGAAACTGATGTCACAGTATCTGTAAGCTGTCCAGATTGGTGTCTGCAGCCTCATATACCCTCCAATCAGGGCAGTCAAAGCAGGTTGTAGTTCCAGCTCTGCTTCATTGGTCCATCTTTTTGCAGTCTTTACTACAGGTTTAGCTGATTTTTGTTTTTCTGCATATAGGTTTGAAGAAGATGAACCAGACAGTGATCAGAGAGTCCCAAAGCTGCTCTCGGGACAGAGCGATATGCATCCTTTATTGTTTAGTAGCAATGATCCAGTGTATGTAACAATGACCTAGTGTATGTAGCAATGACCTGTCTCTGGCTGTGCATGTAATGTGGTGCCTGTTTTTGGTAGTTCACAGGTGAGGTTAGCTTTATTAAAATCTGCCAGAATAATAATAACTGAGTCCGGGTATTGTTGTTCCGTGTCTGTGATGTGATTAGCCAGCTGTTACAGCGCTGCGTTCATGCACGCTTGTGGAGGAATATAAACACTCGCCAGAATAAACGAGGAAAACTCCTGTGGCAAGTACAAAGGCTTAAAGTTGATGAAGAGCACTTCAAAATTAGGAAAGCACATCTTCTTAAACGTTGTTACATCTGTACACCAACTTTCATTGATATAAAAGCATGTTCCACCGCCTCTCATTTTCCCCATTAAATCCGCAATGCGATCCGCTCTGAATGCTGAAAACCTGGAAGATGTAACGCGCTGTCTGGTATGGCTTCACTTAGCCAGGTTGTTGTGAAGCGCAAGGCAGCAGAGTTTGAAAAGTCCTTGTTTGTACGGGTGAGGAGATTAGTTCATCCGTTTTGTTGGGAAAAGTGTGGAGATTCGCTAGATGAATACTCTGTAGCACTGTTCGAATACCGCACTGATGAAGCCTGACCAGCGTGCCGGCTCGTTTCCCTCGCCTGGGTCTCATAGCGCATTTAAACAACAGAGCTGTGCCTCAGACTAAAATGTCCAGCAAAACATCAGAATAGTCCAAAACCAGGAAAAGATTGTCTGGTATGAGCTACCGAATGTTCAGCATTTCATTCCTGGTAAAACTGATTGGAAAAAATTACTAAACACAGGACAAACAAACAAAGAATTGGAGAGTTCTACACCGAGGCAGCCTTCTGTGGCACCATCTGGATCGATCCAATGTATAATAAAACAGCTTTAATAAAGTTACTAATATGTCTGGACTCTGGAGTCTTTTTACAATTTTTCTAAAAATTACAATTAATAACTATGGAAACTTGTGAAAATGAAGTAAAAGTGTGCACCTTTAACCTCAAGGTAACACATTATCTCTGTTATGCCATTATATCTAGCTTGGTTTTCACCATGAAAATAGCCATGAAACAAATAAACAATACATTCACTCTGACAGCCCTAGTTTGAACCTGTATTCCCTGTGTGCCCACTTCTAGTTTGAGAGTGTAGACTGCTGAACATCCACTCATGCACATTTTTGGGTTATTCTACATTAACTTAGGTCTCCAGACCCACTGAAGACTCTGCCCTCCTGACAGTGAAAAGAAAAGTCTTTGCTGCCAACCCATTAAACTCCCATCCTCCTGTCTAACTACCTTCATGTATTCAGTGTTCTCAGTGGCTCTGAAAGCAGATTATATCACACACACACACACATTGTGTCTGCACACAGTATGCGTGGGGTGCTTTTCTTTGAGTATATCTGCATGCGAGAAAGTGTGAGAAATGAGAGGCATTTAGATGCAGACTCTGAGTCTGATCTACATGTAAACCACAGTCCTCCGCCTGATTGCAGCTACTGAGTTAAATGTGGAGGCAATTTCATACACGGCAGGAGTCCTTCCATAATAAAACAGTTTTTTTCTCCAGTTTTGAAAAATTAGATATCCCATATCAATGACTTCTAAATCATGTTGAACTCTGATTTCATTCTTTTCATGAAGAGCAATTCATAACTTCATTTAGACAAGCCCTTTGCTCCCTGTTTTACATTTCCTTCTCTCTCTTTCTCTCGCTCTGCCATTCCTTCTCCACATCGCTCGCTCCTCGCCGTCACTCTCTGTGTCTCTTGATCTTTCTAATTCACTCTCCCTCTCTGCCTTGTCTCCTCTTAAGTGTGGGCATGTGATTATGTTGAGGCAGTAATGTAATTTCACTGCATTGATAAAATAGAAATTGTCCTTTATCTGTGTGCTGATAGTGCTCAATTTGCAGGCGAGCTCCTCAGCAACCTCTTCAGGGCACGATGCGCATGCCCTCCCTCACCCCTCCTCCCCCACGCTCTGCCTGCCTTGAGCTGCTGGAAATCTGCGGGTGCGATTGTCAAATCAATTATTCATTCTGTGCAATTACACTCGCACAAAGAACTTTTCTCTGCTCAGAATGATGATTAAATTAAAAGCTATTCCAGCTGCCTGATAACATCTAATAGAATATTCATAAGCAGCCCAAATGGAATGTATGATCCCCATTAACTTCATCATGCTCACTTAATTACATGCTTGTTATTGTATTTACACCTTGTTAGAGCGCATGGAAGTTGATACACTCTCTCTGTTTCTGGACTAGCTTAGCTGTTCTCGGTCACAATGTTGTCGTACCCACATTCTGTTTTATGCTCCTTAGCTCTGCTCATTTTTTTCTTTTGTCTCTTTCCCTCACTATCTCTTCACATCTTTTTCTCCTTATGCTGTGTATTGTAAATGTAACTCCTGCCGGGCTGGGAGGGAATGTGAGGTCTCGGACAACCTCTTTGGCATTTGGTTTCTTTTATACATTCTGCACACAGTGATTGAGGGAAAAGAATGAAAAAGAGGAGAAGAAAAAGAGGGAAGAGAAAAACAATTCTCCCACCTTTCAAAAATGATGACATGATTGCTTTCCCTTGATCATGCATCATCATCAACCCCTCAGGTAAATAGCCCCCTCTCCCTATTTCATGTGCTTGCCTTCTGTTTTCTTTCACCATCTCTTTCTTCTTAGGTTGGTAGAATGTGTGCGATAATGGTAGCCAGTCCTGCAGATGGTGTGTTTGGAATACTATGTGTCTATGCTGTGTCTGACCTTTCTTCCCCATGGGATGACACTCTGACTCTGTTCCTACTACAACTGCTAATGGTGACAGACTGTGATTGAATCCCAGACCACCAATTGGGTGCTCAAAAACATTAAGGAGCTCAAATTCAGTCATCTTTCATGCTTGAGAGTCTCTTGCTGTGCTTAAGTCTTTTGGATAAGGGACAATGATGATGCCAATACAAGCGTGAACACATTTCAAACTAATAAATGGTAGAGAATCATATACATTTTATATTCCTAAATTTGCACACAAGCTACTTCTCACCTGGCTATTTACATACTCTTGTAATGTTTTACTTGAATGGAAATAAATCTCTTCTCACTTTTTGAAGAAGACCCTTGTGCAAAGAGTTGCTTTTAACAAAAGTCTTTGGTTAAAGGCCTTTGATTCAGCCTGTAATTCTCTTTCAGTCCTACTAGCCTGCCAGTGACTCCTCTATCGTCTCTATGGTATTGAAGGCCCTCCTGATGGGATAAATGACCTTGCATATCGACCCGATTGCATGACCCCATGGCCCCCTGGCAGAAGAGTCTATTTAGCTTCTGCAGACACCTAGCCCTTTTTGCCACTGCTCTACCCTCAAACTGTCTGGATTGCTGGTTCCTTATCGATTCTCAAAGACTTTCATTTGAAATGATACTTGATAGAGCTCTCCAAGAACATGTTCGTGAGCATAGTTCGATATTATGACTGATATTTTTCTATCTGATCATTTTTGCCTTAGTATGGCTCCACACAAGCCCTACCTTTTGCCCTAAGGAATATTCTGGGTTTAATACAAGTTAATCTCAATCAACAGCATTTGTGGCATTATGTTGGTTACCACAAAAAAATATATATTTCTACTTGTCCCTCCTTTTCTTTACATAAAGTGAAAATCTGGGTCACGTTTAGGCACTTACAATGAAAGTGAATGGGGCCAATCCATAAACATTAAAATACTCACTTTTTCAAAAGTATAGCCACAAGGCATATACGATATGCGTGTTAACATGGTTTGCATATGAAAAAAAATCGCTTACTAACCTTTTCTGTGTAAAGTTGAACATGATGATGAAACAATGTAAACCCTGTAATCCTGCAAAAAAATTATATTTAAACCAATTCACAGCCAAAATAATACACTAGTTTTAACAGAATTCATGTAAGTGTTTTTATCCAATTGTAAGCTTCATATTACTGCCCTTAAAGCCTCCAAAAATGGTCCCCAATCACTTCCATTGTTAAGTGCCTTATCTTTATTTTTTTTCTCGTTTTTCCCCCACTATTTTTTCCCCTTCTCTTTTTTTGAGAAATAGGATATACATTTCATTATATGATATTTTTAGTTCTTCTATGGTGTAGTCTGATGATGTTAACACATTATCCTTTCCTCAGTGAGATTCAAGAGTGGCTGGAAAGGAGAAAAGGAAGTGTACAAAATGCTGAAGGAAGTAAAGACAACATCCTTGGCACCAGTGGATACTCTGAAGTTAACCTTGCCAAACTTTTCCAGGCCTTTATGTCACTCAAGTAATGACTGACTGTCCCAGAGTGAAACTTGGTGATCAGGTGCGGCATAATATTTGTCACAGCTAATTTTGTCTTCAAGGTTCTGCCCACAACGGAAACCTTAAAATGTTTCCAGCTCCCGTTTTCTCCCTGGCTCAATTATTTCCATCTTTTAAATCCAGTCTGATGTAAATACACCATGTGATTTTGTAATCTATGCTATTTTATGGTCCTTTCTTTACAATTGTAATCTGTGATATTGTTTTTGTCCCTGACAGATTGGGCATAAATTAAGGTCAAAGGTGATGAGCTAACAATCAATCTGCATGTAATCTCAGAACCTTTCCATGTTGGAGCACCTGTCTCTCACTCTAATCTGTGTTCTTGTGTCCCATCCTATTTAGCCTTTGTCCAGGTCTAATCGATGATGAATCTGTAGTAAAATGACCATGATAAGGGGCTAAAGACACTCAACACAACCCAGCACCCATTCCGCCAGTAGCACCCCACACAGGGCTCAGAAAACAATCAGGGTTAATGACAGGCAAGTTCATGGGGAGCTTGTAATGGTTTGAAGGGGTCTTAGTTCAGTAATGACTTCTCTCTGTACTCCCTTCATCTTTAACAGCACGGCAATTAGCCAATGATACAGAGGAAGCCAGTGATTTGTGTAGTTTTGAACGATTGAACTCTTGTTTGAAATCCTCTCAACTGGTATGTTGTGAATTTATAAGATGGATCAAGTTTTTTGTGTCTCTGTCTAACACTTGGTTTAGGCGAGAAGTTTTTCCAGTAACATCTCGCAAATGTTTTCACTTGTCAGATTTCTTGTTTCATGTTGTCCCTTGGGTTTTTTTTCAATGTTCATCAATGGCATTTTGATACAGAAACATCAATAAAAGGATTTCAGAAGGCAATTTATTTTTTACCCATTTTTTTTCCATTGATTATATTATTTAGCATGTTGAAGGGAGAGATGACATTTACACATTTGAAGAGGGCGAGTTAACTTCTTCAAATGGATGGCTCCATTTTCAAGACCTGGAGAATGGAAAGCCAAGAGTGTGTGAAAGCGAGGAGATTAGTCCACTTAAATAGAGTCTGTTTTAAGAATGTGGTGCTCCACTCGCTCATTCCATGAGTTTATAATGACAGTTAGATGATGTCTTAAACCATTTCATCAGATGTCAATTTCCATAAATGCCATGCTTGAAAAAATCGCCTTAAACGGCTACGACTAATGGCACCAACCTTGGAGAGTGCAGCAACACTTAAGAGGTACTTTCTGTCCACAGTGTGACAGACAGCATTTTGTGCTTTGTGGGCCTTTCCTGCTAATGTATTAAAAATACATAGGCCTATATATAATTTGTATTAACATCTCCTCTTAGCTTGGTATGATACTTAACTGATGCAGGTAGTTTCTTAATGTTCTATTGTTGTACTTTTACGAGATTAAGTCATTGCATGATCTAGGGCTTTCAATTGGACATTCCTTTAATCGTGAACGCGCATTATCGTGCTCGCGGAGGCTGTTTTCAAACTGGGCCACTCAATGCCGACGAGGCTTTGCATTAATTTACCCCACTAAGCTAATAAGAATGATTCGTTTTTGTTATGCTAAGCTTTATTGCCTGTCTTTTTGACCAGAATGGTGGTGTTGAGCAAAGCGGTGGACAAGGTTCTCTTTGATGAGAGAATTAGTGCCCTATTCTTTCTCTATTATTCATGGCATCGCGGAATATGTAAGTACCCGTGGGTGTCAAAAGGAAAGCCGGCCCTATTGCAAAGTGCTCCTCTTGTTTCTCTGAATAGCAGGCTATGAGATGATAAACCGCTTAATACACTGGACTAATTGGATGAGGGTAAAAGAGACGAAAGAATTAAAGCACACCAAAAGGGGACAGGGTTCCAGTGGCCCGCCATTCAGTCCCTTTTCACCGTTATTTCTTACTCTGCTGCTCCAATGGGAGACGAGAGGCTCATCAAAGCGCCTTTAGAGCTTTCGCCTTTACCCCCGGTGTCTCGAGCTGCTTCGGGATGGAAAAGAGTGATTATATTCGGTCGTGGTTGAAGCGCAGTTCCAAAATCACAGGGAATAGACCCTATTTGTAGCGCAATTTTTTATTTTTGACGGAGATAAAACGAGGCTGAGGAATAGAATTCTCCTCATTGGTTGACGTGCACTGTATAAAGCTGTCTAAAAGTCATAGAGCACAAAAACATTTCATTTTCACAACTGCTGTTTTGCTTTTTTAAGCGGAACGATCAAAACTATTTAAATGAATTTCCGACTTCATAATGTTGTTTATGACAATTTTTTTATTACAAATATTGGTTGAAACTTAATATGGAAGTGAATGGGCCAATCCGTAAATGTTAAAATAGGCCTACTCAAAAGTAGGCCTACAGCTGTAAAACGTCAAAAAGCTACACTCGCTTGCCAAGTTTTTTTTTATTATTTTTCTTTTGTAAAGTTATATTATTTGCCATTTGCCATTTAAACGACGTAAAATTGAATGTTTAAACAGCTTTACAGCTCAAACAATACAATAATACAACGCTAGTTGTAACAGAAGCATTAATGTGTGTTTTATAAAGATATAAACTTCACGTTTCTGCCTTAGTGACCACATTTACTTCCATTGTAAGTGCCTCGCTATAATCTCCATTTTTATGTGGGTAATTAACATTATTTCACAAATGCTGTCGATGTGTTTAACTTGTAATGAACCCGGAATTTTCCTTTTAACAGCAGTAGCCCTACAACATATTGAACAGCCTCAAAGTCTATAGCCTCGTTTTCATTCCCCGGAAAAAATAAATGGCGCACTTTGAATTTATCTTTTTCTTCTGTTCGTGTGTTTTTGGCCCTCTTGGGTTTACTTTCTGGTGTGAACATTGGCTATAAATCATCTATATACAAATTTAGTCCCCACCATGCCAGTTTCTTCATTCATGAATTGTAACAAAATAATTAAAGAGAGAGGCGGATTAAGTAGCCTATCCTACTTCTGGCAAGTTCCTCTACAAGTGTGGCGATCATTCCCCAGATATTACTAGCAAATTGGTTTGCGATTCATTAATAGTGTTCACAATAAGATTAAGGCATTCTGGAAAATCTCGTAAAAACCCCAACCGAAGTGGGCTGTACGCTCCAGAGGTCCCTCTCTTGGAGGTAAGGCGCAGGAGAGAAAATTAGATTTCGTTGAACATTCTGCTGCTGACATGCATGGCACGTCAACATGTTTTATACGGGCTTGCTGCAAGAGGGGGGGTCCTTAAAGCACGATATTTAGAAGAATTTGTTGGGCGTTATAGCACTGATCCCCCCCACCCCCTATTTGTGGCGTCATAATGAAACGGATTAGCGCGGGTAAAACAAGGAAAAGAGAAATCTTTTCAACAGCGCACGTGATAAAGGAGAAAATTAATCCTAGGGGTAATTTCACGCGATTTGGTTCGACACCATGGACGGGTCAAATGGGGGAAAATGACTTGGAATGGAGCGCATTGATTGCAGTAATGGCATCGCTTCTCGCGTGAGATCCAACGGAGAGGGATTTGGGGAATTAAATAAGGAATTCGAAAGAAAGACTTGATAAACTGGTTGTTACTTCATTAATGAGAAAAGGGCCTTTACAGAGTTGGGCATTTACAGATGTTGTGTCCAATTTGGCGCCTCTACAAGTTTTAGTGCCTGTTTTGTTAACAGACAAATTAAATAACAGAGTAGGCTAATAGCAAGCCGACGCTTTTGTCAAGATTGGAGATGTCATGAATATGCAGGCATATTTCGTATCTGCCAGACTAAACCATTTATTTATTTTTTTGTTTCATGTTAAACACAAGTTATTCCAAATCATCTACAACAAATTCAAGCAAGCAAAAAGTCGTATTTCCATTACGTAAATGTTAACTTCACTGATCTACCGTGTTAATTGATCCATGTTTTAAGTGACTGCTTAAATCATTTCCTCATATGAACTCCGGATTCCCTTCGAATTTACAAAATAATATGAACTCTGCATACAACAAAACAAGGAGCGAGAATAAACTTTATCATTACATAGAAAATGTAATCTGTAATGAACTGATGTATTACCCTCTATAATGACGTTGACGAATGTATAAATATATTTCTTATTATCAATTATCATTAAAATGTTAAATTTATAATTAACATTCCCGCGGCTATTCATGTATTCAAGTCAACATAAACAGCGCTGATTTTTTTATTTATTTATTTATTTATTTTTTAATACACATTCAAATACCAAGGCAATATTATGCCTATATTATGGTTATCCTATTTGGTGATTTTTAGCCTTTGAGATATCATTTCTCAATGTTGAAAATTAGTTTTTAATGATACCCTCAAAAATTGAAGATGCCCATATTTTTTTTCAATTCACTTTTTTTTACTGTATATATCACTTGTCAACAATGCAAAAGGGTTTTAGTTTCACCAGTTTATTTTATTCCAACTTAACTGTTCTCTGTGCGCGACAGGGAAAACTCACTGAATAGCAAAACTCCCGGCCTGAATTTCAAGCCCTCTACCAGGTAAACATAAATAATCATCGAAAAATCAAAAATTTTAATCAAACGAACATGGGATGAATCTACTCGAAACCATTTCTACAGTACTACACCGAGAGCAAATTCTCAAAACATGTTTTGAAATGAACTTTTTTTCCCTTGTCCTTTGTCCACTTTTCATTCCCTTTTTACCAGAGCTCTATGTACAGGATATCCTTAACAGACCAGTAAACAGGCTTAAGTTTAAAAATTTCCCATTATTCATCCTTAAAACATTACATTTCTTTTTTTCATTATTTTCTCCTAAATATCATATTTAACATAAGAGTTGGAAACCAACAGAAAGAAAAGCTGAGTATCAATTTTCAGAAGTTATTTTTCCATTAATGATGCCAAACATGAATGAGTGATTCAGGACTGATAAAAGTCAGGTTAGGGTCACAGGTTGTGGCAGTTCCCTTTGGCATATTTGACCCATCACTGCTTCAGCACTGAGAGAAGACTAAGAGATTGGATTCTGTGTGTATTGCAGTGTGTGTGTGTGTGTGTTTGTGTGTCTTTACAACACTTCCTGCTGACCTGGGTTTAATGACGGTTCCAAGCACAGTCTGTCTAACTTACCTTACACTCTTATTATACCCTGTTTTAAACAGAGGGCAAACGTGTTTGCTTCACTGTGTGAAATAGGTAAGGATGTCCAATGGGAGACACTGTGATTATGTGATGACTTCAATGTCGGATGGATCTCCAGAGTGCTAGTGCTATGTGGATTTGGTCATGCTTCTTTTTGAGATGGTTTCTTTTATATATTTTTTGTTTTTAAGGAGAAGGATCAGCACACTTCCTTCCCTGCAGTGCTGGATGGCAGGATGTTTAGCTGGGTCAACTGGGCTGAATGTTCTTTTGCTTTGAGACGCAGAGCTGCAATGCTAGATGCCCTGCGGTCTGCTGCCATAGAGGATGAGGAGGAAGAAGGTTCTGGCAAGGTTGCGGGTGACTGCACTGGACTCTCCACTGGCAGTGCAGTTTGCCGCAGAAGAGCAGCGGCCGTGGAAGCACTAGTCAGAGGACCCATACTTGAGAAAAGTCTGAACAGAAAGACAGAATTCCTGTGATCCATTGTACTGAACTTTCATTAAAATTCCACTCTCCTTAGTCTCTCATACATGCTCACACCATTGGTGTAAGTCAATGTTCTTTACCATTTTAAATTGCCACAAACCTAAAACAACTATTCTTTTTTTGTTGTTTTTTCTTTAAACGGTTTATTTATTTTTTGTTATAGTTACAATATGCTTTTTCAAATTGTCTTTACCTGCCAAATGTGGGTCCAATGAACGCTGGATGCCTGAACATTGCTGTACCCAGGAAGGTCCCTAGGCCGAGGTGTGTGGCAGGAGGGAGGGCAGAGCTGTTGGGTGGTGGGGCCAGGCCTGGGAATGCAGCAGCCGCTGCAGCTGCAGCGGTCCATGCTGATTCCAGAGCCGGGTGAGTGTGAGGTGGGAATGGCCCTCCTTCCAGGTAGTGACTTAGGGGGTGAGCGGCTGCCAGTGACCCAGGAAAGGGTAAGCCTGTGGGGTGAGCCTGGACACCTGCCTTCTCACGTTTCCTCCACTTTGCTCTTCGGTTCTGAAACCAAACCTAAAAGTTGGAACAGGAGCTTGAGTAAAAAGGCCAAGGACCCTAACTTAAACTTTATAGTTAACTTCTGGTGTTCAGATGAATGCTTCTAATTTCACTAGCAACAAAACATTAAGTTGTGCTTCCTTAAAATGTACTTAATAGTTGGCCTGGAGAAGTTCCTCTCTTCACATCCCTGATATGTCCATTAATATTCCACCTGACAGCCTGCATGGCCGTTTAAGCATGAGCTTGTCACCCTTGTTCATGTGCAATATTTGGTACGCTTTAATGAGGTGACAAATAGGCTGGAAGTCAAGGGTAATTACATGGCCCCAAATTTACGGTCTGTTACCCTAACTTTGCTAATTAAAATCTGGTTTGGGCAGAGCAAAAAACAGGGTGGAGCGTGGTAATTAACAGTCCTGTTAACAAAAGACATTGAAAACACAGCTGAACAGCTTCCAATAACAATTAATGCTCTTTAAATTAAATTCCTCTAAATGTAAGTTGCTTTGAAAGGGTATTTAACTTTCCCACGATCCCCCTCCCATCCTGCTAAACCCCACCAGGTTATGCCATAGGAACCTGACCTGCAGACAGGGACTAGTATTGAGGAAAGTGTCAACAGTGGAACCAATAGGGACCTTGGCCACTCACAAGTGTTTTGCATTACATGGCTCCTAGGGAATTTATTAGCTTTATCACCTCCTGATCCAGCCTGTTAAGTGATTTGTTCTCCCATCTCCAAATTGACATCTGTTGTTTTACATGGGCAATAACCCTGGTAGCTTCCTAATGTTTGCACCGTCTCTTTGGTTATGAGAGTTGGGCTTGAACATGCGAGGCACGCTTTGAATAGAGAAAGGAGGGGTGACAAACACCGTTAATAGTCTCTCATTCGTTCCAAGTGCAAAGCATCGGATCAATGCTGGTCTATTGCAATCACAAAATGGGAAATCAAATAGCATTATCCCCCCTACCCTTCCCTCTCCCCGCGCTGGCGATGAGAATTCAAACACCATTTTCTCCCTGGAACAGCAGTGTTTGCTCTCTCGCTAAGTGCGCTTTTATGAATCAAGACCGGCTGTGTAATTGCTGCTAAAATGTTCGCTCTATTGTATATAATAACTTTCGATAACAGGAAAGACCTTGCCATGACGTACAGGGTCATTTAACCAAGTTTACGATTGTCACTTTAAAATGAAATTAAATATAGACCATTAGGTATATTGTCTTAACGTCTATGAAAGCCAATTTTAAAAATTCGTGGGCCTACATCATTTTAGTTCAACTTTACCTTCAAAATGTTGACAAGTTGCCAAATGTAGGCGGTAACATTGTCAATTTATCTCAATTCACCGCATTTCAAATCCCTTTAAAATGTTCATGAGATCAGGCTATTAAAATCAACTATATACATTGAAGGAAGTGATGCTTCTCATTTCTGTTGTCTAACAGCATGTTAACAACAGAATGAGTTTTATTTGTAGTATTATGATTATTATCATGCTAATAATAAAACAATCAAGCACTTACTTGCACGCGCGCTTCTGTGAGATCCAGCCTCATCGCGAGCTCCTCTCTGGAACAGAAAATAGATTACCAAAATGTGTGCAAGGTTGTTGTTTTTTTTTTTCTTCTTCTTACACAAACAGTGCAAGAAAACAGATTTTGCCTAAATTGTCAAGAACCTGAAAGCTGATGAAAATCGAACGGATAACTTTCTACCGTTTACACAATGGCTTGTTTCTTTGAGCGAGGCTTTAGTGTGCACTGTAACGACATAATGATGGAAATAATAGCATCCAAACTATTATATGACAATAGAGCATTTACTGAAAATATACCTGGCTAAATTTACGACAATTATCTGCCACTGGAATGAACAACGTCAATATAAACATCGATATTTCATGATCAACACCAAAATTTTTTGTTAAAGAAAAACGTTCCTCGGGTAAATTTGTCTATTATTAGGCAGGTGTTTTGTCAGGCATGTATATATATATATATATATAAGTAAGCTTTTGTTGTGTGCTATATTGATTGCTTGTCTTTCATACAACGTGACTCTACGAATAACGTGTCTGTGGGGCAAAATTTTGAAAATAAAATTTATAGTAAAACATTTATAATAATACAAGTCTAACAAAAGTCTCATTAATGCTCATGAACAATTATGACCATGTTCATGAACAAAATACTTCATCAATTGCACAGCCATATATTTATTTTATTATTTCAGTAACAAAATTACGATTGTTGCTAAATCAATAGCAGCTGGAGTAGCTTAAATCAGTAAATTAATTTTAGGCCTAATTTTATTAGACTATTAGCTATTTCAAGAAAGAAAAAAAAAAAACATTTTAAAAAGTTGATAATGGGAACCTTTATATTTCTTGTGGACAGTATCACTTATAGACTAGTGCTTTTTATGTTGTTTCACACTTAAATTGATTAGTGTAAAATGAGTGAATGTGAATCGTTTTAAACATTATTTAATGCATTTATTAATCAGATGATTGTCCGTCCTATATTTCCACGATTATTTTCCCATGTTGTCAAGTAAAAATCCACTACACAAAATGGGTCTAAACCACAAACACATTCACAGCAGTCAAATGCAAGTAAACCACAAGACTATTTGAAAACGATTAATTTATATATTTCAGTTGCCTAGAATTCAAATGCCTAGAATTGTTCATATATATATATATATATATATATATATATATATATATATATATATATATATATATATATATATATATATTTATATAGTAGCTAAGCAAGCAGAATTAATTTATTAGCCCACAGAGATATCAATCACAACAATAAACTGTTCAGTCATGACATTAGACGAGTATAAACTACACCTTATTCCATTATGTACAGAATGCTGCACAGAATTATACGCGTTGTGCCCCGTAATTATTGCGAAACTGCATCAAAATCTCTTCAGAAATTAAGGAAGACATTTCGATTTGAAACAGAATATATATCCACATCAGAAGCTGCTTCTAAAAAGGTTTTTATTCTTGAGTCCATCTTATTTGAATTAATCAAAATAATAGAATATTATTATAGTAATATTAATATTTTCATATATATATATATATATATATATATATATATATATATATATATATATATATATATATATATATATATATATATATATGGGATGTGCATTTTTACCAATATATGCTGAACATTATTTAATTTATATAAATATATTAAAAGCATACGTTTTAATATTTATATCACCGATTTAGCCCTACAAAATTTGAGCCTGTTTGTTTATTTGTTTACAATTTGTATTAACAAAAGTAAAACGAATAGACTAATAGGCCTAATATTAATGTTAGATATAGGCTATTCATTTATGTGTTGGAGGAAATCTTATAATAATTTTGTTTAAATTATCGTTGCAGGCCCATTTAATAATTTTGTTAAAAATAATAATAATAATAATAAAATACTGATCTAGAACATGTAAATTCGAACTATTTTCGGGCAAGCTATTTTGAGGAATGCCGTTGCTATAAATATTCTAGATTTGTAAATATTTTTCCAAATATTCCTATTATTGTTAATTTGTCTGTCATCCTTGTCAAAATCTATTAAATGTCATATACTCTGTTCAAACATTATCTCACTGAATAACGTTAGAAACCTGTTGCAACTGGCTCACAGATCTCTTGCAACCACATTGTCTTTATCTTTCTGTATATACCTGGTAAACACGTCAGGGTAGTGTGTCTTCTGGAAGGCCCTCTCCAGTTCCTCAAGCTGATAGCTGGTAAAGGTAGTCCTGTATCTTCTCTGCTTCCTTTTAAGCATGCCCTCCTCTGAGTCGCTACCAGCCGACATGCACACACTGTCCTCTCCATCTTTTACATCCCCATCGTTGTGCAGGCTCTCTTCATCCTTGGGTGACAGACTAGCCTCTCCGCACGCTTCCTCTTTGACAACGTCCTCTTCAAACTTCAGAGTACTGAGTTCCACCAGCTCCTGGGCTGTGTGCTCGGGGCTTTGGCCTTCATCGCTCTGGCTGAAGGGCGCATTCTCCCTGTACGACTTGCTACGGCTGATGCTGACTTGTGGTGCCTGGCTGATTTTGAGACTCTCACATGCTTGGTCCAGGAATCTCTCCCTCTCACCCTTCTCTAGGTGCTCATGAAACCCCCTCCCGGAGTCCAGGTACTTCCCCCCAGGGCCGTAGAGCCGGCGTAGTTTGGGCGGCAGGTGCATGTCCGAGTCAAATGAGTTTTCTTTAGAGGTGACTGGTGGGAAAACAAAGCGGTGGAATTCAAGGGTCGCAGTTTTAAAATGATATATTTTTAAAACGTGCCATAAGCTCTGGGCATTTACACAACATTAAATGCTCGCCTTCACCTCATTTCAACCCATCAGCTTCAGGCATTTAAAAATGATAGGCCTACCTATAATATAATTTAATTCATTTTATTAGACCAAGGTAGTTAAAAACATTTCAGACTGTTTTCACACCCAAAGGCACTGTTAGTGTAGCATCTGACCGGACACTGTTTCCCTAACTATGAAGTTGAATGGACACGAAATCTATTAACTGTCTAATGTTTGTTTAAAACACTGCAAAATAAGTATAATAACATTTTAATATGGAATGCGTAAACTGCAGAAGCTTACCTTCAGTTGAGTGGTCGTGGTCCGCTCTGACGGGTGCTGGCAAACTTTGCGCTCCCTGTTGTCGGACTTTGCACGGGCTTCTTCTGCCCAGTATACTGTCTATGCAGTACGAGGAAAGCACGGTGGGCGACTTGCTTTTATACTCGCTTCGGTCGCGGCTATCGTCGTCGAACTGACTACTCATATTTGTATCGTCTAAGTTTTTGCTTGAGTCGGTGACTATTAGCCTGTCGCACTATATCTGAAACGTCTCTCTTGCCTATCCCACCCTGGCCGCTAATGCCATATGCACTGATCCGCGGTAGCTCCGCTCTCCATTCTGTTGCATTGACGTGTAACGCAAATCTGATTGGCTCCCAAGGGAACAAGGGGGATCTTTATATATTTTTCTATTAACGTTAAACGGTTTGAACTGAGCGAATGTTTTGATGGATTACAGAAGTTAGCTGGATGAGCACCTCCAAATTTAGATAAAGAAAAAAAGACAAGATAAATAAAACCTCAGAATATGTACTGATCTGTCTAAACAAGTGGAAAAAAATATTTAGAAAAACATTATATCTGTAGGCCTAGTTTACCCCTGATGCTTTGTAAATGTAAAATATTTTTAATAATGATATCAAAATTATTATTATTATTATTAGGCTATTATTATTTAGGCTGATTTTTTCCTATTTTTATCTGAAATAAATTTCTCCAAAGGAGAAATAATAATACAATTAAGGAGAAAGCTTTAAGTTGTAAAGAATCAGGTTGAAAGAGTATATTACAATTTTTACATTGACTGTTTTACACTCTTAGTGCCACACATCTATTTTCTATTTTGCCATTCAAAAAAGGAGAGACAGACAATTTACTTGAGGCAAGGCCTGACCGGGAGAATCGTACATACACCGCTCAGCCACAATATTAAAACAACCTGCCTAATATTGTGTTGGCCCCCCTCCTGGTGCCAAAACAGCGCCAACCCGCATCTCAGAATAGCATTCTGAGAATAGCATTCTGAGATGCTATACTTATCACCACAATTGTACAGAGAGGTTATCTGAGTAACCATAGACTTTGTCCTTTCGAACCAGTCTGGCCATTCTCTGTTGACCTCTCTCGTCAACCAGGTATTTCCATCCACAGAACTGCCGCTCACTGGATGTTTTTTGGTTTTGGCACCATTCAGAGTAAATTCTAGAAACTGTTGTACATGAAAATCCCAGTAGATCAACAGTTACAGAAATACTCAAACCAGCCCATCTGACAATCAATGCCATTCTGAGGTGCGGGTTGGCGCTGTTTTGGTGGCACAAGGGGGACCTACACAATATTAGGCAGGTGGTTTTAATGTCGTGGCTGATAGGTGTATATACACTTAGCCTAATTGCCTGTCCTCTCAGAGTGAAGCGATCAGATAGCCATATATGATTGACTTAAAAAGTAAGGGGGGTGATAATAGGCCGCTGAGAGCGTGCTCCAGGCAACTGGACTCCAGAAGACTGGAGAGACAGATTGAGAATGTAATTTTAAATGAAAGTCTATTTAACCTGCTGAGAATGGCATGACCCTATCCGCCGCTCAGACCCATCAATGTTAAAAGGATAACAATTCAATCCCAAACTTGCAACGATGCTGCAATTTACTCTCTCCTCTTCACTGGTTATATGATTCTGCTCTGGTGAAATAGGGTTGTGAAATGTGAGAATGCTCGAGCCTAAAAGTTTTTATGTTTTACCTGATTGGACTGTGAGTTGTTAGGGATAACCCCCTAACATCTCAAATAGCCATGTGAACACAATCTGAACAAACATAAGACAAATTATGTATTTCCTGAAACTTACTAAGACCAACTACAAGCAGATCAACAGAGCAGAGTAATGACAATAATAACAATATAAGACATTTTTTCTTGTTCCCAAACAGGCACGAAATGCAGACGGTATTTAAAGTCGCTATGTAATTTGGGGGCACAATTTGATTCATTTATACGCGCTCTGTTATTAACCCAAGAAAAGAAATGTCAGGGACTATTACCTCCAGCAGGACATCCGCGCTTTGTTTAAATGCTCTAATTACAAGCACGCATTTGGAGAAGAAAAAAAAAATGCGCAATTTTCCCACATTCAATCCTGAGACTATTTAGAGCTCTACGTGCGGCCAGGCAAGCTGTTAGTGGGTGCCAGTCAGTTTCACGCTCCTCTATTACCCGATACCACAGTGTGTCATATTTTCACAACAGCCTAACTTGATAATTTCTACAATCGTCTTCTGTTTTGCAGGGTTTGCATGGCCCATAATCCGTTGGGTTTTGACTATGCATTTGCAAACCACCCCCTGTTCCAGTAACGAGAAGCTTTTCTAAAACTATAGGCCTAACAGTAGGTGACACTTTACATCGTTTCAGTGATGCTAAACCAGACAAGTCTACAGTCAGCTGAGTGTGTGTCTAAATCCCCGATATGGACTTTATTACTCCCATGTTTTCAAGCAGCGCCATCTTCTGGTTTTAGCGATAGCCTAAAACATGGCTTATGTAAAAAGCCTTCAGGTAAGATAAGACAGCACACTTCATGATCGACGAATTCATATGGATGAGATCCCGTTGGTGATGGAGAATCATGGATAATTGCACTGTAATTTGTACAATCTTCATTTTTCTATTTAATCATATTGACTCAGATGACCTCAGAACAACTTAAAACCATATATCGCAAATAGAAATGAGCAGGAAGATAACATTATCAATTAGTTGGTGTAGCAGTTACTGTGTGGTTAACGGGCTCTATGTTGAATTTAGGAGCCCCACACTGATGACATTTGAGCTCCAGATGTAGTGTGTCTTCATTTCGGTTGCTGTGACTTAATTGGATGCTGCTCTGCTTGAAAGGGCGAACAAAAAGACGTGCACTCAGACGCGCGCGTAAGCAAAGTTAATTAGTGGTTATTAACACCACAAATAATGAGAGCGCGAGGGAGTCAAGTTGTTAGACTTTGTTAGCTTAAGTTTAGAATGACAGTCGATGATCGGAACAACAACAGCAATCCCGAACGCAACGATCATCTGTAATTTTCAACCGTAATACGCACTAATAAAAACAAAAGGACTCTAATTTTGTTCATCTGATTCGATAATTTGAATTTATTTTCAAAAGAGAGAAAGAAGAGGAAAGACGACTCAAACATGTTAACCAAACATTAGCCTGTCCATGAAGACACAAGTAAATAGGACCAATTGTGTTATTACTTGCATGCCAAATAATTATTGTTTATTTGGATGTGTTCCTTAAAGATGCTTCTGCGCAGACTGAGTGATAGCACTTAATTGACTACCATTCTTTGATCCCTAATTGCTCTCTTGCATCCATATGAAATTAAGAGCTATTGCAACTCACAAACATTAGCAGATTTGCATGCCTTCAGATGCATGACTTGCAGTGGCCATCCAAGTTCACAACCACAATTATTCAATGTGCGTAATATGGCTGCAACAAAGTTAATTAGCACAATCAAATGGTGAGTTATTGATTTGACATATTGTCAAGCAAAAGTAACAATCACAATAGGCCTAGATTGTGATGCAAATTCAACCATTATTTAATGTGTCATACATTGCTTGTCTAACCATGATGTGTTGATCACTGTAATTTCAGATAATGAAGATGATACAGACAGGTCTATCTGAAAGATATTAAAAGTAATTGTCATTGCTCATGTGGATTGTATGTATTGCTATCTTACTGAGGTTGAAGATGAAGTCAATGGTGCACCAGTAAAGATCTGTTACCCTGTAAAAACAGCTCTTAAACTTCACCTCACCACATTTTTTAAAGAAATAGTTCACCCAAAAATGATAATCATCTCATCATTGACTCGCCATCATGCCATCCAAGTTGTAAATGTTTTTCTTTTTCTATAGAACACAAAAGAAGATTTTTATGAAATTAATCTTAGCTCTGCAGGTCCATAAAATGAAGTGAATGGTGGCCAGAACATTACCCCCCAAAAAAATTCACATTAAGGCATAAAAGTAATTCATAAGACTCAGAAGCGATATGATGGTCGTGAATGAGAAACAGGTCAATATTTAAACCCCTTTTAACTAGAAATACCCACCTTTGACTAGCCCAGACCAGTAGGAGGCGATATCAGAACCCTTCTAATTGGGGAGCCAACAAGCTTAGCCTAGCATAATGCTGCGGTCCCATAGAATTTCTATGGTGGTACCCTGCAAAGAGAATAGAGGCTGTACTTTTTGAAAGGATGTCTATAGAGGAGATGCATCAGTCTGATGAAAAAAGCTGCTTTTGTTAGGAAACAGCTTAACACTTAATGAATTGACCACCTTTCCTCAAATCTTCAACATGTTTAACACTGAACAATCCTTTTGGATTTAAATACACTGTTCAAAAGTTTGGGGTAACTTGCCCCAAGTTTAGTTTTGTAGACAAAAATACAATTGTGCCAACATATGAATATATTTAATTACAAAACTAAAATTTTATTTAAAAAAAAAAGTTTTTGAAATGGATGACTTGGAACGAATAATTAAATAAAGTAGCCAATATGTGCCCAACATAGATGGGAACTCCTTCAATACTGTTTAAAAAGCATCCCAGGGTGATACCTTAAGAAGTTGGTTGAGCAAATGCCAAGAGTACATTTCTGCAAATTCTAGGTGACTACTTTGAAGATGCATAAATGTAACACAGTTTTTATTTATTTAGTTTTTTTTTTAACCACAACATAATTCCCATAGTTCCATTTCTATTATTCTATAGCTGTGATGACTTTACTATTATTCTAAAATGTGAAAAAAGAGTAAGTGACCCTAAACATTTGAACGGTAGTGTATGTGTGGAGTTTACTATGATAAATTGCTGTTTTATAAGAGAAGTCACAAATGATTTTGCAACAGGTAGATGTCACTTTATGGCTCTCCCCATATTTGGTAAACGGCAACTTACTGTCGTAACACTCCAGTTCACCATTACGCTCTCTCCTATTGTAGAGACGAGGAGGTTGTTATCTCAGTTTATAAAATAATCTCTATCGATAAGCACGAAGGGTGTGAATTGCCTTTTTTTTTTTTTAAAAGAATGTGGAAGTGAAAGTGGAAAAACAGACATAAATATTTAACTGTTTCTCAAACACAGAGAAGTTTTCTTAAAACAGAAATATACATTTTGTAAAATTAAAACTTTATTGTTGTGCAAACAAACAGTTCTCCATAGATTACTTTAAAATATGGTTCCTGGATAAAGATGACAGGTTTTTGTTAGCTATTTCTCTTAAACTGAGCTGGACAAGGCCCCAGTTGATCATAGTTGCTGCTGACGGGTCTCATTTGGAAGTTTTTCAAGTTTATTTTTTCACATCATTTCATAGATGTATGTAATTTTTTGTAGATTATGGGAGATGGTAAGGTCTCCTCAGTATTCTTATCGATTTGTGGAACGTGAAGCGTGGAATGACTTCTTTAATAATGCATTTGGGTGAAAGGTCACAAAAATGAGTTGGAGCAATTTTGCTTCCAAGATCTTATTATCGTTCAGGTCTGAAGAAGTGCACAGTGTTACTGCTGGACTTTGCATTTATTTATTTTATTTGATTTATTTTTCCTGTAAAGAGGGTCTGTGTGCGCTGATGATCTAAAGAGGCACTCTTGCCCTTTATTGATTGCTTCTTTGAAAAAACACGAATGTCTAAATTCAAGGATGACAATCCTTTTATTAAGTTAATCAAAGTAATACATGCAAATTCTTCTTCTTCTCCCATGAGCTTATCAAAACCTCCCTCCTTGAGTTTGAAGAAGTCCATTTATTCAGTTAGCATCAATAACACGTGCTAATATCGCCATGCAAATTTTGTTGATTAGAGTAAATTAGGGACTTAGCTGCTATCTGACCTTGTCTGAGTTTTATGTAAATTTTGAGGGGAAAAAATAGACACAAGGACATAAATGACATTCAGTCATTCGTATAAAAGAGGTAATCAAGAGATTTTCAACAGAAGGAAAATAATATCCGTATTTCTTTCGCTGAGCTATATCAAGAGCTAGAGAACATTACCCTACAGAAGGATGGAGACGTATAAGGGTAATGTATAAATACATATTTTACTATCTTGAAGCATAAAGGCCTAAACAATCATCAAAGTTAACCTTGAGATGCATGATTTATGCTTCAAATATGTTTATAAATGTAAATATACAGTCCTAGACACCCTATTTTTATATTATTTACCCCATGATTTTATAAGATGGAATATAACTATGCTGGATTGGAATATAAGCTTAATATTATGACAAATGGTCATATTGTTTGTGATAAATGACCAGTGGCCAACCCAAAACATGTTCTGTTGGTTCTGCTAACAGCTAGTGCACCTTTAAAGCATCCGGAACTTAAACCATCAAATGTGTGTTGCACTGTGAGCCATAACTTAGCACCAAATTATTTGCTTGTCTATATAGGTAACTAATTCTGTGACGCCCAGAAGTTGATAAAACACTAAAATGATGCATTGGGGTATTGTTAATGAGGTCTGTAGATAATCCTCAGCAGTTCATCAGAGACTTTATCTCAAATGAAATTCGCTTCCTGCATGGTACTGAGATGGCTTCTCTGGAGTTCAGCTGTGATGGTAATGGCTGTTGTGACAGCTTTGCTCTGTCCAGCTCTGTCCCAGTCTCCAGTTATTCTATTCCCCTCTTTCTTGTTCTCCTTCAGGAAGCTAGCTCCTATAGTTATGTTTGTTTTGCTCCCCTGTAGCTTGCAGATTGGAAGTGGCCAGGGGTGGCTGACAGTGATAAAAGGGGATATTTTAGTTTGTGTGTTTGTAGTGTACCAAGGTATGTGTGAAAAATGAATTTCACAGACTTTAATCAGAGAGGTCTGAACATGTCCAAGAATTTTATGTGAATGTATCAGAGGGCATCATTAGGAGAAGTTGCCTGCACCCTAAGCTCTCCGGACCAATTTAGTGGGAGAGACAGAAGTGTTTTGATCCCGGGTTGCAGCTCTGAACAGCACGATGGGGAGCCAAGTGAGGCTATGCAATCTATATTGTATTTCTTACTTCTCCATTTCTAGGTGCTTGGAGTCCCTGTGGCTAGGAAGTGGTAACAGTAAATTTGGTCTGTGTTTCAGGGTCATGGCAGAGTCTCACCTCTGCTTCTGACAGCAGGAATTTAACTGGGTCCAAAAGTGACGGTGGACACCAAGAAATCGTCCATTGGATTGTCCTTCTTTCTCATCTCTGTTCTTACTGTTGTTCTCTCTGCTTTTCTCTTATGCTTTCTCTATCTTTCTCTCTCTCCCAACAACCCACAGACACAAACCACATTTACTCATTTGACACTACACAAGCAGAGTTCTGAATAATGTGTTTGAGGCTAAACACATGTGGCTGGCAATGTTCAGTGTCAGACTTGGTGAATCAATCAGATATTACCTGCATCCCTGCTGCTCTTTGATATTGGGCCAGCTGACGATTGCAAGTTATCTCACCACATCGCAACATCTGAACCATTAAAGGAATATTCTGGGTACAATATACAAGTTAAGCTCAATCTAGGGCATCTGTGGCATATTGTTGATTACCACAAAAAAAATACTTTTCTTTAAAAAAAAAAAGCAAAAGTCAAAGTTACAATGAGGCACTTACAATAGAAGGGAATTGGGACAATGTTTTGAGATTTTAAAGGTGTGAAGCTTATAATTTTATGAAAGCACTGTTAATTCTTCTGTTAAAACTCATGCATTATTTGAGCTGTAAAGTTGTTTACGGTCATTTTAGGGTTTACAGCATTACATTGTCATGGCAACAAAGTTGTAAAATAGGAGATAAAGTTCACACAGAAAAGTTTGGTCAGCGATTTCATCACACAAAAATCATATTAACTGGCATGTTGTTTAGGTCTTGTGTCTATACTTTATTTATTTTTTTATTTTTTACATTTATATCCCCTTTTCACCCCAATTTGGCATGCCCAATTCCCACTTCTTACTAGGTCCTCGTGGTGGTGTGGTTACTCACCTCAATCCTGGTGGTGGAGGACAAGCCTCCGCTTCTGAGATAGCTAATCTAGCTTATCACATGGCTCGCTGTGCATGACTTACCATGCGCCCCATTGAGAGTGAGAAGGACTTAATCACGACCACGAGAAGGTTACCCCATGTGACTCTACCCTTTCTTGCAACCGGGCCAATTTGATTGCTTAGGAGACCTCGCTAGAGTCACTCAACACACCCTGGATTCGATCTCATGACTTCAGGTGTGGTAGTGAGTTACCCAGGCCCCTTGTGGCTATAATTATGAAATCGAGAGTATTTTAACGTTTCTAAACGTGTTTTAACGGTTCTCCGTTTAAACTTCTCATTCACTTCCATTGTATGTGCCTCACTGTAACCCAGAATCTTTCTTTTTATTTTTAAAGAAATGTAGGAAAAAGTCAAAATTACATTTTGCGGTAATACACATTATGCCACAAATGCTGTTGATTGAGCTTAACTTGTATGTGTTACTTGTAATATTTATTTAAGCTTCAAGCTCACTAGTTACAGTATCTCACATTTAGCTTATGCAACGTTGTGTCAGTTATATTATACTTAGTGCATTAATATTGTTCCATATAAGAATGCAGTTTTTAGTCTCTGTTAGTGCATGTTTTTCCTACACATACTTGCACACACAAACACACAGATGCATTTCCACATAATTCTTTCAATAAATACTCAGCAACCAGCAGCAACAACTGCCAATGAGATTTTCAACACAAGTAATTCTGTTTTTGCATGTTTTTCCCCCCTCGTTCCAAAAAAATCTTTATAACTAAGCGATTGAAAGGCAATTTTCTCTGTGGGAAGAGAATGTAATTTGCTATTCTGTGACATTCTGATGTGTGAAAAAGCAGGAGCTGGTGGTAAAAGGTATCTCTAAAGTCTGTGTACAGTACATTAATGGGCATAACTGCGGAAGGAGGGGAGAGATGTCAGGGAGGGCACCATTTAATGACTCCAATATAATCCCTCTTTCATTAGTGAAGGCTCTGAGGATCCACCAGGGCTTGAACTGGTTGAGCGTGGCATGCCGCTACAGTCTTTATCTTCATATTAAACCATTTGCATAACATTACAGCTGCTGGAGAGACTCCCTTAACAAAGCCAGTTGCTCTTCATTTTAAAAGGGGACAGTGAGTGTCTCAGCAAATCTATTCAGCAGTAAGTGGAGTTACTGCCGGTAAATGCAGCAAGAGGTGAAAAGGGATCAGGACACATTTGGCATAAAAAAAGCATTGTGATGCATATTTATCATACAATATTGGCATACTTGCTCATGTATTAAAACTATCACCAGATACTGACTGAAAGACTGGCCTCTTTTTGGTGTCCCTCTAGAAATCTAGACACACCAGCTGCACCATCTTTCCTTAATTGAAGGGATTTACGAACAGTCCTGCATCCTGTGATTGTAAAGCACTGAACAGAATATGTGGGAGACTGATTTCAGGCCCATCAACATGTAGTTTTATCCAGGGTGGGAAAACACCTAGGCCATCTTGTAGAAAATGATCCTGCTCATCTGTGCACCTATCATGATGCACTTTCGTCTTTCTATCGCCTGTGAAAGATCACAGCTTTCTGAAAGAAAGGGGAGAGAGAGATAGAGAGGCGTAACAAAATTAAAATCAGTCATTTTTTTCCTGAGGAGCAGATCAATTTCCGCAGACTGGGTTGAGATATTTTCCAGCATTAGTCTTTCTCAACTTGAGCACAGCACCTAAATGGCCTGCCAGCGGGAGTCTCGGAACAGCTGCACGCTTCAGTAGAGAACAGTTACTTCTGCTGCTCTGAGTTTATTTGCGCCTCGCCATGAGAATTGCCATAATTTACCCCACCAACACATCGCCTCCCCAAAAGATGAGAGAACGGGAATAGTGTGCGAAATGAAAGAGGCAAATTGATTCGACGTGATATTGTTTTCTGTTTTTTATTATGGCTATTCATTTTCTCAGAAAGAAATGCACAATTGGACCAGCGCCCAAATCTAGTGTCATACTGTGGAACCTTATACACAAACATACATAATGGATTTGCCTATTATTGGCTATGTTTAAATTATGGAAACAATTACAACATTTGACAGCTTTGGCCTACTGACACAGTAGTGGAGGGTGAAACATATAGAAAGTACAGATTTCATTTTAGTAAGTGATCTACTCCTCTCTAAATTATATAACAAGGAATACAAAGACATATGGAAAACCTGGGCTAGTTGTCACAAAGGCTGAATCCAGGTGTGGAATATGACTAGTAAAGGCCCTGGGACCAATTTTCTTTTAGGGCCCCTCGAGCCAATTATCTTTTAGAGAGAATTATCTTTTAAAATTAAGATCCAAGCAATCCATTTTCATTTCTGTTTTTCTTTTTCTTTTTTTCTTTTTTTTTTTTTTTACAGTCAAATTAAATCTAATCACAGATAGAACAGATGTGGTAAAAAAACGCTCAACCGAAACATTTTCACTGAGCAGATGCTTTTCCTGAAGAGACAGTATACCATTTTAGCACTTCTTATACTGTACATATCATTATTAAATATCACAAATTATGCATACAAAAACAAGTATATAACAAAATGAAAAATAAATGTGTAAATATGCATATATTTAAAGGGGCAATAATACATGAGCAAATATTTTAACTTCATCAAACACTTTAAATATTGATGAATTTAATAAATAAAGTCCTTCAGCATCTATGGATGGGCTTGGGGAAGGGGCCTGGGCTGCAAGGTGTCACGGCACATTAACTTGAAAAATAAATATTGATATACGCTCAATTATGTGGTCCCCAAAGCCTAAACAAGGCCCCTTCAATAGGGCCCTGTTTCTGTGAGGGTTAAAGGTGCACTCAGTAATTTATTTCCTCATTTTAAATTTTTACTTAAAAAATAAAATACAACATGTTATAGTAATTTTAACATATGTATAAAATCAAGACCACTCATGTGACATGAAGAGTTCAGTCATATCAGTAACCTTATAAAAGTTATTTTATTTTACATGGAGCAGGGGCGCCTCATGTGGGCAGCCATCACATGACCAGGTGAATACTATTGGCTTCATCTCAGTAACTGCCCTATTACTGGACACTTTCATTCATGGATTAAATAAATCCTGGTTTACTGTGCATTGTAAATTTAAACAATGGCATTGGAAAACTATTGTGTTTGAATGATGCAGCATCCAGGCTACTAGGAGTCATGTAAGAAATACTTTGACATTCTTCAACAATTACTGAGTGCACCTTTAAAAGAAAATTACAAAATATTATCTGATAGAGTTAATTAGACACATTTTTTACAGGTATTAATCTTTGATACAAGTTCGTACAAGAAATGCCATAAAATCAGTGGACATTACAATTTGGGCAAAATCTTCTGCTGTTTTCCAGTGGACTTTCCTTTAAAAAATATGAACAAATGGGCAGATTAAATTCATATAAAACCTTTTTGGCCAGAAAAACTTGTTTACATAGCCAATTCATTTTTTGACACTATACATAGATGTACAGTAGGCCTATAACATATTGAATGCTGAAGTTTAATTTGCTGAAGTTTAAAATCTCAAAACTGTTATTTTCACTGGCTGCCATTCAGTGGTTCAGATGAAAGTGAATGAGCGTTTTGGGGCAATGCAAAAGTATCTCTCACATGCCTGGTTCACCGCTTGCGGGGTCAAGTCTCCATTCTCCATACAGTATGCACTCCCATGTTTATTATGCCCAGGACATGCATTGAACTGATGAACAAGTGTGCACTTCTCCAGACAATCAGTTTTTGTACTCGGATGTGCAGTCGAGTTGAGCGTGTACCTCCTAAAAAATGTATATATGGTGGCCTGGGTAGCTCAGTGAGTAAAGACGCTGACTACCACCCCTGGAGTTGCAAGATCGAATCCAGAGCATGGACCCAGTCACCTGGGTGACTCCAGCCAGGTCTCCTAAGCAACCAAATTGGCCCGGTTGCTAGGGAGGGTAGAGTCACATGGGGTAACCTCCTCGTGGTTGCTATAATGTGGTTCTTGTTCTCGGTGGGGCATATGGTGAGATGTGCATGGATGCTGTGGAGAATAGCATGGGCCTCCACATGCGCTCAACAAGCCACGTGAAATGATGCATGGATTGACGGTCTCAGACGCAGAGGCATCTGAGATTCATTCTCCGCCACCTGGATTGAGGTGAGTCACTACGCCACCACAAGGACTTAGAGAGCACTGGGAGTTTGGCATTCCAAATTTGGGAGAACGGGAGAAAATCCACAAAAAAATAAACAAATTATATATGACAGTTTTAGACATATAAAGTGGGGTAAACACATTAGGGAAGTTTCACCCATTGTACAAAGGCCTCTAGGTTTGTTTTGTTTGTGGGTTTGTTCCAGTAATGCTGAGTAGCCTGTAAGGAACAACTCAGGACACCTTTCTTCAATCGTGTGAAGTTTCAGGAAGTAAAAAAAAGGACACTGAATTAATTGCGTTATTTTGCTTATGTGTTAAACAAAAAAAATATGAATCACAGAAATGAATGCATTAAAATTTCCAGCCCGTGTTTACACGTTCATACAAATAATGAATTACAGTATTTGTTGGTCAACACAATGGTTTTATGTTTTTTTACATTACCTTTTAAAATTATTTTGCTGTCATAAATGTGTATCATAATTGTTTTAAAGGGGTCATGACATGAGAAACCAAATTTGCCTTGATCTTTTGGTATATAAGAGGTCTTTGTATCATTAAAACGTCCTGCAAGTTTAATATTTTAAGACGTCCTCCCCATTCTAAACGAATCATTTATTTAATCAAGCTCAAAATACAGCTCGTTCTGGATTCATGGTTAGAAGTGACGTGTCGGTTAGAAGTGACGTACCAGCGTTTGCATATGACCGCCTCCAGCACAAGATAACTACGCTTTAAGCGCAAGACAACTACGCTCATTTCGTATCGCCGTGCACCTCACAAGTGTTCAGTCGATGGACAGCGAGCTCTGACAGAGACTACTTGTGCACAGGAAAATTACGATGCCACACAGATGTGCTGTTCCTGGCTGTGGTCAAACAAAACCTCTGAATAAGCTGCCGAAAGATCCAGACGTCAGGGAAAAATGGATGCAGTTTATTTTTTGCGGACGTTCCAGTCACGGCAGTGTTAACTTAAGCGTTTGTTCTGTACATTTTAAGGATGACTGTTTTGAGAACAAATCTCAATATGATGCTGGCTTTGCCAGAAAACTGTTGCTCAAAGATAAGTCCGTGCCGACTATTCTGGGAACAACAATGATGCAAACTGTAAGTAATCTATTTTAAACTTTAAACTACTTTTTAAAGCGCAATTTCATTCATTATGAATAATCACAGTGTTTTTACTTAGTTTACTTGCATATTGTTCTGGCTGGGGGCGTCAATAATTGATACATAGGCACTGACGTTAGCCAATCATAACAGTGGGCGTTAACACTGAAGTCTTAAATGGAAAACGCCCCCAAAACAGACTGTTTGAATCAGAGGATGAGAAACAGGGTGGGAAAAGGTCATAAATCACTAGATTTTAAAAGTTTTTCTTAAAAAAAAAATATATTAATACTATAATTGCACCTAAGGGAACATAATAATACAATAAAAAAAACCATGTCATGACCCCTTTAATGTTTACATTTTGCTGAAAGGCCTTTAATAGGATGTGCAATATAGCAGATTTTATTTCGACAAATTACCCTGTATAGTGTGACAACATGCCTTGACAGTGGTAATGTTCAATCACTTTGTTGTAGCCATGACAGTAGGCCTACCTATACAGGTATTTCAAAATGTCTTTCAAACAGACCTACCATTAGAAATATTCACTGGAATAAAAAGTGTAACAACTATTGTAAAAGGCCTGAGAAATAGACTTTGTGGTGTTGCCTTAATTGACATTTGCTGTGCCCATACCAGAGCCCCCCTCCCCCTAAACTCCAAAACTCCAAAACTCTGGTTGCGTCACCAGTCGTCTCTGTGTGTAATTAAAACCATATTGAGAAAAAGCGTAAATACGCTCTTCAGCAGGAAGAGAGCGCAGACTCGCTGTTCGAGCGGTTTCAAGGGGCCTGTTCTGGCGATAGATCCTCAGTCATCTGTGGAAAGTTGTATCCCATTAAGAAAGGTTGAAATATTACCAGTCTATACCAGTATCAAGCAGAATGGCCGGTTTGAAGGTAAGTGTACCTTGGTCTGAATGGACGAATGCTTGCCTAAAATCAAACTGGTTAAGATAACTAAACTTGCCCGTGTTTTACCATTGAAATGTATCGAGTTGAATTCGAGAGGTTTAGTTTAGTTATCGGTTTCTTCTAGTTTTTTATATATAAAATAAATATATATTTTGTCATATTTTTTTCTCCTTAAGCGACACATTGATGGACATATTACACTTTGGCCGTACTTTAAAAAAAATTATAATAAAAAAGTAGGCTCAGTTATTAAATTTTTTTACTTTGCGTTTTGAATGGTATATTATGCGCTGAAGTCTGGGGGCGTTCCAAACTGACCAATCAGGTCACTGGAATCAGCAGCTGCCCAGATGTGGTTGATCTTCTGTATAGCTGTTTACAAAACTTGTTAAAATATTCTGTAGGTTTATACATGCCTTTTCGACAAATACATTTGACCACCGCTGGTTGAAAGCTCAATGTCCAAAGGAATTAATTTATTTAGTCGTTCAGACGGAATGTAAACATCTTGCCCGATAGAAACATTTTTGAAAAGTTTTATGTCTTTCATATGAATCCCTTGAGTTTATCGCCAGATTTAACCCCATCGTGAACTTAGTTTCAATTATGCAATTTTGACTTGAGATCTTTGAGGGCTGCTCAAATCAGATGCATCTGATGACGCATGATGACTAAGCACATTTGTTGGATTGTTGCCCACTCATAGGAGGGGACAGATACAGAATTAATTATTAACTTATTTTGTATTTTATTTCTCCTTTATCAGTTTTATATTATGGCCCCAAAATAAGCTGAACTGTCACTGTTAAAACAAGAACACATCTATCTATAATTCTATTATGGGTGTTTAATGTTTATAATCTTTTCAATGAAATTAAAAGGTGCTATTGCTGTGTTGTAGTACATGAGTGGTTTTGACAATGAGTTTGCCTCTGAGGATCCTCGTTGTCCAGGATCTTTACCTGAAGGACAGGTAATGCCAAATTTCCTATTTATCACCTCACCTGACCAATTAACATTATATTTCAGATGCTAAATTTCGATTATTGTCTTGCAGAACAATCCACAAGTATGTCCATATGGCCTATATGCTGAGCAACTGTCTGGGTCTGCCTTCACTTGCCCACGATCTACCAATAAGAGAAGGTATATTTAGTCAATATATTATGTATCATAGATGTTACTGTATGGTAGTATGTAACATTAAACAGTCAAACTTAACCCCTTATGATCTGTACAAATTTAAAGGAAGAATTGTGACAGCAGACTTTTTTGTTTAAAGCTGGCTGTATCGCATTTTACCTTCTGTGCGTCATAAGCCCTTCACTGCAGTGAGCTGTGGAAATCTAACAGAGAACTGGAATCAAGTGGAACCTGATCCCAACCAGGTAATAATTACTTCAAATTCAATGAGAAGCAAAGGCAAGTACTTGCCATTTTAGAATGAATACATGTTTAACATAGTAAGTGTTAATAAGTAGTTCTTTGCCCATGTTTTCAACAACCAATTATTTTGTTTTTGAACAGCTTCGATGGAGGCCATTTAACATCCCCAAAACCTCAGAGAAAAAAGTGGATTTCACATCGGTATAGTTGACTGAAAATATTTCACCCTTATGTTCACTGCATAAGAGTTATGATTAGCTGTGCACCTAAATAATCCCCAGTCTCGATGATGCCCATTATTGTGTGATGTTCAGGGACTTCAAACGATCTGTGGAGCGGGAGATTCTAAATCTCGTAATGGAATCGCCATCCACATCTACACCTGTAACACTTCAATGACTGACAAGTCAGTTTGAATTGACTCATCAATAACCAATGTTAAGTATTGGTTAATTGTAATATAAAGCCAAATACAATTTGTGTTTCCTTTTAATAGATGTTTCCAAAACTCAGATGGGGATTTCCTCATTGGTAAGCTTGTTGAGCCCTTGGTCAGGCAATATTCCTATAAAATGAGCTTGCCTTCTTAAGTAATACTGTATATATATATAAAAAAATTATACTAGTAATAACTTTTGATTAATCCACAAGTGTGTCTTTGTTTTATATGCTGATCAACTTTCTGGATCTGCCTTTACTTGCACACAATGTAAAGACTGCTCTGATGTAATCTATGTTTTAGTGCCTCAACAAGGTGAAATACTGATTACTACAGAATTTGGGAAGATGATGGTGGAGCCCAATGAGATCTGCGTCATTCAGGTGTCTTGCATTTTCATAATTGTCATACTCAATATGTTCTACAAGTTCTATTTAAGTCACATTCATCATTGTTACAACTTTCTGCACTTTTCCACTTTCATTCTACTATATTTCTCAGCAAGGGATGCGTTTTAGTGTGGATGTATTTGGAGAAACCAGGGGATACATCCTGGAGGTGTTTGGGGCCCATTTTGAGCTGCCTGACTTGGGTCCCATTGGTGTGTATTGGGCTGCCTTGTGTTTCCAGCAAAATTGCATGCCTTTGAAAAGCTATTTTTATTTTCTCCCCAAGGTTGCTGAGAATTGTTTTAATTAGATTGGTGCTATATTGCAGGGGCCAATGGACTTGCTAACCCCAGGGACTTCCAAACTCCTGTGGCTTGGTATGAAGACCGCACTGTCGCCATTGGTTATACTATTGTCAATAAGTACCAGGGAAAGTTCTTCTCCTGTCAACAGGTACTATAAAACTATGTTGCCTTGCATTAAGTAAATTCTGTTGTAATTTGTGCCATAGCATAATCTATACAATCAATGAAGGATACATCTTTAATAAGAAAAAGATTTCCTCAGTTAAGCATTCATTTCACACTAAATGTATTTCCTCCTAGTGTCCTGTCGAGTGAATAATTGGATTGACTTGTTTTGGCTGTCAAGAGCAAATCAGAGATAGGCCAAACCTTGTAAAGAAAGTATCATTATCCCCCCCCTCAATAGAAGTTGTTAATGGTGGTCTATATCTTGAAGGAGAATGTACAGCCATATCTTGCGATTTTCTCCTCCAGCTGAGTGCTAAAATTGCTCAAATTAACTTATTATTTGCTTGACTGGGAAAATATGTTTGTTTTGTGCATACGAGTGCTTTTTCTTTTTTCATCTTTATCGAGTCTGGTAAGTTATCTGGAGAACAGTTATGTTGGCGAGATTACAAATCTTGGGGTCCCAGATACCCAAGGGAGCATGGAGTGTGTAAATTAATGTAACTGTAAATACAGTCATGTCCTTGTTTGAGTTTGTGTGTAAAGTTGCAAGTGACTGATGCATTACCTGGTGTGTATATGTGTTTGTGCATGTGGGTGGGTTGAAACAACAGGAGGGGGCATGAATGTCAGGACGGCAGGCAGTCGCTGCTGTAATTAATTATATTGATTTTGCAGCCAGCATTCAAAATCTCTTTACTGCAACATTATCAACTGAAGGCTTTAGAAAATAGCAGTTTTTAACAATGAAGATACAGAAATTTCTGCACTCTGTAACCAACTACTTAGTACAGAAACAGAACATCAAAATAAAAGAAAACTTTTAAATGCTTTGAGTTTGAACTATTAGTATTGATTGTATGCTTAAAGCCTATAATGTGAGGCATATTAGTCTTCCAGAGTACTCATATTCTTTTTATTTTAAATATGTTTTAATAGGATTTTTCACCATTTAATGTGGTGGCATGGCACGGAAACTACACACCCTACAAATACAACCTGGAGAACTTCATGGTCATCAACTGTGTGGCATTTGATCATGCAGTGAGTGTTCCTCAAGTTTTCCTACATTTAATGTTTTCCTTATCATCACATTTGCTTTGTGAATCAACCTCTTATTATCACTATATATGTTTTTTCAGGATCCATCAATTTTCACTGTATTAACAGCCAAGTCCACACGTCCAGGTGTGGCCATTGCAGATTTTGTGATCTTTCCTCCTCGCTGGGGTGTGGCTGATGGTACCTTTCGGCCCCCTTACTATCACAGTAAGTCTATGTTGTAGACTACATACTTGCTTTGAAACTAAATCAAGTGTCTTGTTGTTAAAGTGCACCCTCTGTCTATTCTACAAGGGAACTGCATGAGTGAGTTCATGGGTTTGATCAAGGGCCACTATGAAGCAAAAGAAGAGGGCTTCCAGCCTGGAGGAGCCAGTCTCCACAGCATGATGACTCCACACGGCCCTGATGCTGACTGTTTTGAGAAGAACAGCACAGCCATTCTTAAACCAGAGAGAGTTGCTGGGGGCACTATGGTAATGTTTATTTTAATACCTCTACTGCTTTATCACACATTTTGTAAAGGCTATGACATAGTCTAACCTGTGTTGTGTCTAACAGGCATTCATGTTTGAGTCATCCTTCAGCATGGCAGTGACTAAGTGGGGGCTTGACACCTGTCATCGCCTGGACAAGAATTACTATAAATGCTGGGAGCCATTAAAGAGTCACTTCAACCCTACCTGGAAACCAAGCAGCAAATAGAATGGGAAATATACAAGTATAAACCTCGCTTTCAGAAAATGATGCAGTTATCTTTCCATGTATAAGCATCAGTCATTCACAGCTGTCTCATCTCTTGATACTGAAGCAATTTGGAAATATTTAGTTAACCAGAGATGTTCTATTGTGTCATGACAAAATATGCTTTTGGAGTGTAACCACTACAATAAAATGATATAAAGACACAGTGATTTCTTACTAGTGATGTGCCAACTAGTTGTTGGATGACTGATTAGTCGATTAGTGGGGTCCACTACTAAACATTAATGTTTTTAGTGGTGGTGGTTTTAATGGGAAACGTAATTCTCAAATTAATTGAGAGATTTTCCATGATTATAGCTTGCTGTGCTTAAAAGTTAATACCAGTTAGCACAGTAAAACCTGCAAATGTTTGTCTCTTTAATGCTTTAAGTTTAGTCCATTTATGTATCGCTGCTGTTTCAGCCTTCGGATGTTAAATCCACTGCTGCGAGTATTGTTCTCGAATTTGTGGTGTTTTGAAAGGATTAAAGTCTTTTGCTGATTCTGACACTACATGCATATTTGCAGTAAAAAAGGTTTAAACTGCTTTATGTTGTGAACTAGATGTGTACCCGGATCATTATCCTGCTGTTCTGTGCTTTTGAATGCGCAGTGAGGATCACCCTGAAGCACTCTGGTTATGTTGAAGTGCATCATACTGTGTTCAGGATGTGCATGAGTAGTTTTGTACAATAAGATGTTATAGTTATTAAGCCTATATTTTTGTAGAATATTCGTTATTTACTATATTGAAGTGCTGTGCTTAGCATCTGAATATCCCCCTGAATGGTGTCTGATCGGGGTCAAGTGAACATAACGTTCAATCAACTGACCGACTGGTCGATTATGAAAATTGGTAGCTTTGCACATCTCCGCTTCTCACACATCTGTCTTCAGTCACATTAATCAAGGAATTTTCACCAAGAAAGTATTTTTATTTATTTGATACAATATACAGTTAAATCAGAACACAACTTGCTCTCAGGATGACAGCTTATAGGGGCGCTCATAGTTCCCTGCCTTTATCTTGTCCTCCCTTTTGTCCTGGAAAAACAAGAAAAATCTGGTTTAAATAGCTGACTCACTGCAATGAGTCATCTTTACACATGGATGCATGTATTCAGTATATTATTTTAATTTACAAAATGTCAATCAATAAGAACACTAAACGGAGAGTGAATCAGTGCAAAAGTTAGTGTCAGCAATACGAATCGGAAGAAAGATTTATTTCAACTCACCCTGTCGGTCTTAAACACGAAGTACAAGACAAAAAGGGGTACAACTCCAAACAAGCCACCCAACAATGACGTTTTAGGAGTTGGTCTGAAGTTGGGGTATACATTGCTGGTGCGTGCATATGTCCATCTTGTGAGAGCAGGATCCTCCTACGAATAAACAAACACATGCAATTGGATCACTTGATCTTACCAAACAAATACAGCTTGAACATGTCATGTTGCCCTTTTGGAAGGTGTCCTTGATGCAGTCTTGAGTATTTGAAGCAAAAACATGACAACAGGCTGGAAGTATTCTGCATAACAATACTACATATTCTTATACAAATTCAAATGGATAGTTCACCCCAAAATTACAATTCTGTCCCAAATCCACATAACTTTCTTTCAATGGAACACACACAAAACAACTTTTTGTTAGGCAGAATGTAAGCCTCAGTCACCATTCACTTCCATTTTATGGAAAAAGGATGCAATGAAAATGAATGGTGACTGAGAGACTAACATCCTGCCCAAAATCTAATTTTGTGTCTGATGGAGAAAAGTAAGTAATAAGGGTTTGGAATAACATGTAGGGGTTAACTTTTAATTTAATATTCCTATATACAGAATAGTGGTACTTCTTGTGGACCAAAACAACAACTGCTAGCCAGCGAACATTGAAGGTCACTCATTAATGTTCCAAAATATAACAACACTGACTTTTAAAATAAGCATGTATAGTAAACTAAAGTGTATATAAGGACGTTATAAAAAGGATAATTTATCACAAAGTTCTATGGAAGCGAATTATATAGTTATATGAACCGATTTACTCCAAGCGAATGTCTTCGCAGGCTATGATCTGTGGTACATCTCTGTCTCTTACGATAAGCTCTTTCCGGTGAGGGTTGTTTAGTTGCACCAGATATTGCCTCTTCAGTTGACTCCTTAAAGCCGCTCTCTCCTCCTCAGCCCGTCTGTAATCAGGTGAAAGATTAAAATATTCGGCTGGATCTAATGTTTTCGGCCGTGTAGCCAGATGAGCCTCCTTGTAGTCCGCCATGACAGCAAACTGCACAGACCACGCCCAGAAGCAGAAATCTGATTGGCTGCTTGTTTTTAATAAGTCTCGCGATATTTCAGAACGTCCAAAAATGTTGGTACGTCTCAAAGATAAATTTCTTTGATAGGCACTGGCATTGACTATTGCTATATATTAGAAGCAGATTAAATACATAAAAAAAAAAAAAAAACACGATAGGAATTATAGGATTCGATAGGATTGATAGGAATTTCTTCATTTTATTAATAGATGAAAAATCCAGCCTTTACCCATGTAGACACAAAACCAGATTCGTTTATTGCAGTTTTATTGGAACGGAATATTTCACAATAACACAGAACATCAGACTTTGTGAAGAATATTAATCGAGCATGGTGCTTGCTGCACCAGAATTTCCAGTCTCAGTTGCTACTCTGTTCTGGGTCACTGCCCGACTCATCCTGACCGATATGAGGGAACTCTCAATAATCAAGAACAGGCAACTTATCTACAGGAAGTGTGAGAGAGAGAAAATTGAAATTGAGAAAGAGAGCGAGAGAGGGAGAGGTCAATATCCATTTTGGCCAGCAGATGGGTCTATAATTCAAGAATAGTGCTTAGAACTGAGTACAATGTGGGACATAACCTAGGAGTCTTACCTTTGTTAAATATGCAACATTTACTGGTACCTAAATCCCTCCATTCATTGGCATACCTAAGTATGTGTATATTAAAAACAAACAATAATAGACAGTTATATCTAATGTATACATTAAAGTTACACTAGGATATTTAATTACTGACACAATGTACAACTTTGTTTTTATGATGCACATTTGGCTGACATCTCATCATGTATGCTAATGGTGTGTATATTACATGTATAAAAATAAATTAATTACTCATCAAAATTGAGAGCATTGGTCCATGCAAGCAGTTCATCCACCTCCTGCTCTGAAATTGAATCTGGTCCAACCTGTTCCAGTGAATTTATCATTCTCTGTGCGCATTTCTCCTCCAACAGGGCTGTTTCTCTGTGATCAGTAGGCCTACTCACGAGCAAGAGTCCTTCAGCATACCTATGCACAGGTAAGAGGATCTGTACATGCTTTAAAAGGCTTTGAGCACAAAGTGTAAAGACAATACAATTTATACTGTATGCGAATGTACTTTATATACACAGACATTTTCCTCATCCATTGAATTTTTCGAATCTTCTTTTTTCTTGCAACATCCTGTCGTCGATGGATTTTGCAGTGGTGAAATTCTGTCTTCTTGCAATTGGTACTTTGAGTAATTGGGTCTTCAATCATAGAAATCTTTCACAAACAACCAAATCACCAAGTAATTGATAGATTTTCAATCTCAGTCATCCAAAAACATTTTGCATATATATTTTTTTATTGTATTCAGATTGTAACTATATAATTTAAATAGCAAATAACTATTGAAAATAGGCACAAGTTCATGGATGAAGAGTCAAATGTATATTGTATTGAGTTTGGTGACAAATGATAAAGTGTCCAAACTAGAAATATCACCTTGCAAGACAAAATCCTCCAGCCATTATTCTCCACCCGTTGGTACCACCCAGAGTGATCATCATCACAGACCATCGGCTGGCCATTATGGATCTGGCTTGGAACAGGTTTCTTTTGCCATGCATGTTTGTAATCTTTAGGGCTGGAGGCACACAGGTCCACTATTGGTGCACGAGTGTAGATTTTATAGTAGATGTTGGGGGGAAAGGTTGTCTGAAACATTTACAGATGTTAATGATCTGCAAATTGTTTTTACCTGTGTGTTAATCATAATAAGCTTCCAAATAAATTAACTTTCTACAGCAGAACACAACACATCAACAACTCTACAAAGTTCTTCAGCATCAACACAAATGATGGAAATATAAATAATGCAAGCACTCACCCCACCCAGTCTGAATCGGACGAGTACCCCTGAAGCAGCATCCAGAATGTTTGCCTACAGTAAAAGAAAACATTAATGCATACAATTTTGCAAACAGAGGTTGTGTTATAAAATATCTTAAACTTCACTTGCATACTAATCTAACTTACCTCTGCAGGGTTAATAAATCTGAGAAGAAGATGTGGGTCCCCTTGATTATGGAAGCTCACAAGTTTCTTAAGGTGTTTGAAAACAGCAGTATCCTACACATGACAAGTGCTGATATTTATTGGTGTATTTAATGTTAGGAAAAAAAAATACTTAAATGTAACATCACTAACAACATGTGCTCTCCATGTTCGTTGGATTATCCTGGCTGCTTGGCTGAAAATTGTTTTCATCTCTGGGATAAGAATCTTATCGCTCTCTGATGCAATATCCCCAGGTTGAGATATTGTGTGATCCCTAAAAGGAAGAGAATGACTGACTTTTCTATCACCACTTCTTTAACCCTTATATGCATACCTCAGGTCTTTAGTGACCCGGGACCTCATTCCACCCCCTGTACGTCATCGATTTTATTTGGGGTTATGCCCACATCTCTTTAGTATTCCTCAATATTTTGCTTATTAATAGTGTAACACACACAAAGACAAAATTGCAAAAAAATAAATATATTTTTTATAATGCTTAAGTACCAAAAGTGTAAAGGGTTATCACAGACTCCAGGTAGTAATAGTGTAATTTTCTTTTTTTGGCACTTCCATAAATTATATTATTAGGATAATTTCATACATATATAAGTTTACTATAACATGATACATATTTCTTTGTTTATTACAAGAGAAATTTGTACTATATTCATACAAATAAATACTATATCACATTGATTTTCTGTGCAACAATGGTGAATTATCAGTATCTCATATGCCCCGTCAACACATTTATATTATATAGCCATGATTTGGCTATTGTCATTTGGATGTACTACTGAAATTATGTAAGTTGTGCATCTATTTATACTCAATAGGTGCCTAAGAAAATACATATGTGGAGGTCAATATGTGTTGCGTCTCATGAAATTTCAGTGTTAAAATAATGAATCCTGTTCTAGATTTGTCCTGATTTATCTCTTCGATATATGAAAAATAAAACATCAAACTATATTTTGTTCTATTACTTTCTAATTGTCTTGAAAATATTTGGAAAATTTTACACGATCTGGGCATTTTGTAGCTCCATTTCAGATAGATACACACTGGCGGCCAAAAGTTTGGGATAATGTAGATATTTTGGTGTTTTGGATACTTTAATTCACAAAAGTGGCATTCAACTGATGTAAAAAACAGCACCATCTCTACTTGAAAAAGTTATTTTTGATCAAATCTAGACAGGCCCCATTTCCAGCAGCCATCACTCAAACACCTTATCCTTGAGAAATCATGCTAAATTGCTAATTTGGTACTAGAAAATCACTTGCCATCATATCTAACACAGCTGAAAGCTATTTGGTTCAATGAATATGAATGGTTAAATGTTAAATTAAGTTTAACATTGTCTTCGTTTTTGAGTTGCCACAGTATGCAATAGACTGGCATGTCTTAAGGTCAATATTAGGTAAGAAATGGCAAAAAAAGAAACCGCTTTCTCTAGAAACTCACCAGTCAATCATTGTTTTGAGGAATGAAGGCTATAGGGTGCTTGAAATTGCCAAAAATATTTCATACAAAGGTGTACACTACAGTCTTTAAAGACAAAGGACAACTGGCTCTAACAAGGACAGAAAAATATTTTAAAGGCCAGCTGTACAACTAAAGAAGAGGATAAATACACCAGAGACTCTAGTTTGAGAAATAGATGTTTTTTGCTGATTAAAAATGTTTTCAAATTGTAATAGTAATTTTTCACATTAATGTCCTGACTATACATTGTGATCAGTTGAATGCCACTTTGGTGAATAAAAGTACCAATTTCTTTCTATAAGAGCAAAATTTGTACATTATTCCAAACTTTTGGCTGATAATGTATGTGCTGTGTCTTTAAAGACCCAAATATGCAAGAGTATTTGGTGAAATTACCATGCATTTAAGGGTTAAAAGTGAATCTATTACATATTTTGCTGTTACATACCTGTCAAAAGAGCATGTGTGGTCTACCATTTTCTTGCTCATGCTTGCACATATGCTGCTAAAGGACAAGAAATAAATAAATATTATAAACCATTAGTCTAACAAAGCTAAAAGAGCACTCAGCTCCTGGTCAGAAAACATGTTAACTTTATATCTAAGGCTATATCCAAAGCTCTGCACCCTGATTAAGCTGTCTGCCATGCAAGGAATCGGAAATAGCCTTGTCCAACTGGGAACTTGATGCATTACTGATTCAAACTACACCCAGAAGTTTTAGGCTATAGACAGTTGCTTTGAATAACTACTTCAGTTCTACCCCAAAATATCACTTACTGGATCTATTGAGTCCACTTATTCCTTGAGATACAGAGTAACAAAAGTCAAATATACTTAAATGTAAAGGTTCTAATAGTCAGGCCTACAATGTGCATATAATTCGACGGGTTAAAATAAGTTGACATTTTTCACTTTATTAGTATTTAGAAACTTCTCTGAGTAGTTTGCACCTGTTGAAGCTTGAAGCAAAAGCTTCTCTTTATGATGCATGTTCTGATGCCTGATATCCGAAGCAAATCCAGCTTCCGGTGAATATCGAATAGTAAACAAAGTGTTTGAACATATGTTCACAATGACATAAACCAGTTAGAAGCAACACAAAACAGCAGTGCAGGAGGCTAAAAGTGCAACAAAAGAATAAACATCCGTGCAGAAAAAAAAATGACAAAATCAAGCTTGTCGGAAATATGACTGAATTCCTTTATTAGGACGGGTGACTACACGCAGAGCCGAAGAGTCGTTTCCGGAGCAACGTCAAAACAAACTCATTCAAAACATTCAAAGGTTCAGCAGATATCTATGATCACAGTCTCTCTGAACAAGTACAAATTGTGAAAATATAGAACAATACAGTTTTTTGTTATTTTGTTAATGAAAAGAGTGAAGTTATTTTCAAACAGCCATTTAGTTGCGCAAGCTTCCACATGCAGCATTAGTTAAAGATAAACACAGAAGAGCGCCTATAGGGCTGCGATTTCGAGGTATATCACTGTACTGCGTTTAATTACATTTAATGTTAAGAAATATAAATATAGAAGAACACGCAAGACTGTGGCTGACTTAATCAGCTGTAATGCGGTTTCTGTGTAATCAAAGGACATACAGTTTACCAAGGCATAGCAGCTAATTGCTGTGTTAGTGATTAACTCTACAGTTTCACTTGAGTCACGGTCAAATGCGTTTTAAATGCGAAATTACTCTTTTTATTTACAATATAGCTATATAATTTTTTTTACACAGTGATCAATTTTTGCAATGATCATTAATATTCTTTTATAACGTTGTTTCCTTTCAATATAACATCAATATTAGTCAATATATTAAGCCTATGGTCTTTTTGTAGAAATATGACAATTACCCGTTAGTAATCAAGACATTCTTGAAATGACCTTACAAGAATACACACACGCACACAAACCACATTTGTTGTTCAGTTTCTTAGTTGGCAGTTACTATGTATAGAATGTCTGTCTGAAAGAATAATGGTTTGTGTCTGACACGCTGTGCTTTCAAATACCTGTATGAAACAGCTTATGACCTACAGGAGGCAGCCCACTACAAAAGGAACATGACGTGAGAATTCACAATGTCAAGGCCACAGTATCCAGTAAGTATCAAAACACCTCATAAAACAACATTACTTTGCATTGTAAATACATAACTAATTAAATAAAATCTTGTTATTCTCAAGTACCAGAGATTTTACAAGCCCCTAATAATAGTAATATTTTTTGTTTTGTATTACGTAGAAAAGATATTATCAAAAAAATGATATGAGCTTATTAAATGAGCTGTACTGCAATTACTAGATTCTCTTGTAATTTAAGTTTGGTCTGACTGAGAACTAATGTTTCTGTGGTTTTAATAGATTTGCCATATAAATCCCATTGCACAGAATATAGCCAATTTTGAAACATCCAGTATATATATCCGGAGTGGTGGTGGCATAGTGGGCTAAAGCACTAAACTGTTAATCATAAGGGTGCTGGTTTGATCCCCACAGCCACCACCATTGTGTCCTTGAGCAAGGCACTTAACTCCAGGTTGCTCCGGGGGGATTGTCCCTGTAATAAGTGCACTGTAATCGCTTTGGATAAAAGCATCTGCCAAATGCATAAATGTAAATGTAAAATATATCCAAACTACAAAAGTGATGAAACTGAACATTTAGAACGCATAATACTTTTCACTAAAGTTCTGTTCCTTCCTCATCACCATCATCAAGGTAGTATTCATCATCAGTTGTGGTGTCAGAACTAGACTCCTCAAAGACAGTCAAGCTGGTTGTGTAACTCCTTGATGGCCGGATTCCACGAGGAGATAGATTGTCTGGAGTTGTTTGGATGGGGGAAGAGTTAGCGGGTGCCTGGGACATGCGACGAGATGAAGGGGAAAAAGGTGGTGAGGGAGGTGGTGTTGGGTCTGCATCATCCCAAAAGCCGGACGAGATTTCCTGTTTATCTGGATACCAAAAATGATCATCTGACAATGTACATCCAGGTTGGGTTTGGATACCGGTAACATATTTGGCACCATAGCTAGGGGAATTGCTATTATTAATTGGAGAGTAAGATTTTGAATAGCTCCCCTTACTGTCAAAGTCATCTAAACTTGAAAGGTCACTGATGCTACTTGTTGAGATTATTTTAGGACCTGATGGGCGGCTTGAAATCACACTGCTGACCGAAAAAGACCGCCCATTCTCCAGACCGTACTTTAAATCAGCAGGAGACGAGGACAATCGAGACCCCGTGAGGTTTTGCTGTTCAGTCCTCTTGGTAGTGCTCAGCTGAGAGATGTTGTCATACTCACAAAGCAAATTCCTTTTTTTGCTCACTGGACTATAAAACACATTGTCATTCTGAATGTCTTCTGAATCAAAATCAAACAGATAAAAGGGTGACGAAGGACCAACCGAGGACTTTTTGTAATGTGGCAAGGAGGCAGAACGGTTCATACCATGGGGCTTTAGCATGCATGGACTATAGCTGCTGCTGCTAGACTGGTTTCCATTTTCATCACTACACCTCTTTTGTGATAGTTTTAATAGTGACATGTAATCCAAAAAGGGTAATGTTTCATCCATGGTCAAAGATGAGTTGGAGTGCTCCCACTGACTCTGAGAACACTTTTTTTCATCCTTAAACCTATTTTGCTGATCCACATTTAGTGTATTATCAGATTTCTTTAATGTTACTGGTGACAATGATTCAGAAGAGGGACAAGGTGCTTTATCAGTCCTCAAAGATGAGGTGGGGGGCTCCCATTGGATCCCAGAACAGTTTTTGTCATCCTTACTCCTGTTTTGCTTGTTCACATTTAGTGCATTCTCAGATTTCTTTAATGTTAATGGTGACAGTGACTCAAGAGAGGGCAAATATGCTTTATCAGTGACCAAAGATGTATTGGGGGACTCCCAATGGATCCCAGAAGATAATTTCTCCACTCTCATGTTTTTTCCCCAAGTTTCAGTGTGAGAGGGTTGCTGAGTGGCAGTCCCACTTTTATTTATGACTGTTTCAAGAGTGCTTTCTGAACGTTTGACACTAAATGTCATTTTCAAGCGGTTTAACATCTGGTCAATCCTACTGCTTGTTTTAAATACAGGTGAATTTCTTTTGGTTTTTAAATACTGAGTGGGAACAACTTCTTTCTCTGTCATGGGATCTAAAGTGACAATGTCTTTCTTAACCCGTAATGCAAAGAGTGCTCTCTTTGAATTGGGGCTCTGCATTTCCTGCAATCTCTCATGTATATGCAAAGCGGTAGTCTCCTTCTTGGCTGTAAGTGGGGTCTCACTTTTAGCTGTGAGTTTATTAGACAGTAAATATGTCTCTTTCTGACTCCTGCACTTGGGATAAACATTAGCCTTATCAAACTGAAGTGCCATCAAGCCATAATTTTTTTGTTGCTGCCTTGGGTGTGGGGTTATACTTGGGCTTTCCGAGACAAAACTTGCAACAGGTGCAGTTTGTGAGAGGCATGGCTGGACAGGTCTGTGATTATCTAGGGCACAAGTATAAGCATGAACTGAATTTTCTGTTCTCTGTTCTTTATCAGGTGGTGTTACCTGTTCCTTTAGTCTCCTTGTCATGCTTGTGTATATGGAGGGAGAAGAGATTTGGTCACCTTTTTTAGGGTCAAGACGTATGGTTGCAATATCAGATGTAGATCGATCATGTCGTTTGGGTGGAGAGGACAGTGCTTGTAAAGTGCTGTTGAGGGCAGGCCTTGAGGAGATTAAGGTAGAATATGGAGACATGCTGAGACAGGGTACTGATCTTCTTCCAAAATCAGGAGGCAGAGATTGAGCTGGAGTTTTATGAGCACTGGAGCCATGAGAGCCTCTTTTTGATGCTTTTACATGTGGCTCGATTGGGCTGAGGTCAAAAGAAAATCTTGATTTTCCATGTGGTATTATGGCTTCATCTTGTTTAGGAGAGGAAGAAGTTACAACTCTTTGTAAGTGGAAAGAAGGGGTGGAAGGGGAATTAGGGGTGGATACATTTGGGCTTGACTCTCTTAGGTATGAATAGATGCTCGGAATACAAATGCCTCTGATAGGTCTACTTGGGGAGAGAGGACTTGAAAGGTCCATTGAACTTTGACTTGAGCCAGAATGTTTCTTAGAGTCCAGATATATCTGCCTCCCAATTGTTGTGGTGTTTCCATCTACAGGAGAGTTTTCTTTACTGGGTGAGAATTTAAGACTGTCTGTGAAGGTTTGCATGCTCGTTGAATTCCTGACAGGAATATTTTGTGTGCTTTGTGATTCTAAATTTCTAACAGTTTGAGGATAATCTAATTTAACATTAGTTTTTTCTTTGAGAGAAGTTGTGGTGTTCGGATTATGCAGCTTTGTCTTGTTAATGGTATTTATTTTCACTGAATCACTGTTCTCTGTATTGAAATATTTGCTCAAAAGAACTGAATGAGAATGCTGCTGAGCTTTGACAATCCTAGGATGGCTGGATGTGGTTGTGGAGGGAGGGAATGGCTTCTCTTCAGCTCTAGCAACAGAACCCTCTGGTCTCTTTAACCTTTGGTCTGTCTCTGATTTGTTTAGCAACTGTGGTGTCCTTAATGCCACAATCCTCTTAATTCTGGGTGAAAAAGATAAATGATTTGTGTCTGTTATTCCCTCTGTTTTTGAATGCATGTCTGGAAATGGGTATGACACAAGTGTTTCTACGGAATGGCCATCAGGGGTAACAGAAGGGGTGTATGATTGAGCATTCTTCAAAACACTCCTGTTTGGCAATGTTTGGGATGTGACAGACTTTGTTATCTGAGACTCCATTTGTGTGGGTTCAGCATTGGACCTTCTCAAATTTGATCTTCTTAAGGAGAGAAGTAGGCTGCTTGTTGTTGGCTTGGAGCTCAATGATTTGAAATGCTTGCTTTGATCTTCAGTCTTTGACATTCTGTACCCTCTACGTTCCTCAGAGTGGGGCCACTTGAGTACCTGACCAGTGTCCAGAGATGTGGGAGAACAGTGTAATTCTGCATTGTTGTACATCGTGCCTCTGTATGTGTCTACAGAGGAACATTTCAAAATGCGTCTTTTTGACTGAATTGCTGTTGTGACATTTGGGGAATTGTTCTCTTTTTGCCAATCAGGAGAGTTGTTGCTGGTTTCAGCAGTAAACTGCATGTAATCGTCATTGGATACTTGCAACACATGTTCAGCAGGCTGCCTGCGAGCTGTGATAAACTGTTGTTGCAGACGATCTTGGTGGGATAAGGTAGATGGGTTGACATTCTGTCCACAATTTTTGGGTTCACGCTCTAGCTCACTGCTGCCTTGTTTGGGTCTTCTAAGATGACCACTCCAAGGTGGAGAAAGAACTGAGGTCGTGGCAGATGTTAACATATCAGAGGCAGGATTGATGAGACTCAGTTCTGGCTCAGGGGTACTTCCAGAATGAGTTGTGTGAAAAGATAATGTTTGGTTTAGTACTTTTAGATTATTGTGGTACTGTTGAGTTGTTGGAGTATCCTCTCTATGAAGGTCACTGGCTCCAGATTCCTTGTTTGCATTCGAGCGCTTGCTGAATTCTGTTTGTATCTCAAAAGCTGGTTGAGTAAAATGTTTGTGTGTGTCACTGTGGACTGTTTGCAAATGTTCATTAAGGCTTATGTTGTGCTGTATTCCTGTATCTTGTCTCTGGTTAGGTAAGTTAAGTATATGTTTATTTTGCAGAGTGGAAATGCGATCTTCATCAAAGGGTGCTTTTGGCCCATCTCCAGCCTTTAATAATTCACCACACGATTTGTTACAGGTTGGTGAAATTATGTCCCTTTGCTGTCAAAAAAAACAAACAAAAAAACAAATAAGCTTTTGATTAGTGTCAGTAAGTTTAAAAAAAAATGTGTGCATATAAACAACTACAGTGACATTTAAAAAAATTTGACACTAATGAATTGAACTCCAGACTTGCTTGTGAAAATTGTGTAGAATGCTTCTCACATACATTTGAACTATTTGAACAAATCACCACTCCCATTCCATAACTCTCTTTAAACAAAGAGTTCAACTTCACAGTTGAGCTTTGTATTCCACTGACAAACATACTCTGAGTGCATTCTAGTAGAGCCGAAACATACTGTAGTGCAATAAAGACAGTTAATTAAATAAAAGATATTCAAAAGATTAACAAGGCAAATATGCCTTGATTTTATATTTACATTAGATTTACATATACATTATCTTTTTATAATTATAAATGTTCTCATTCTCATGTTTCCATGTTTTCTTGGATGCTTACCTCTGTGTGGTGTTGATTAGCCGTTTTCTTTTTGGCTCCATCACTATCAAATTGAGAAGAAAATGTTTAATAAGCATACATATGATTATACAAAAACCTTTCAGATAACTGGAAAAAAGTTTGTAGATTAAATATTACCTTCATGTTAAATTTGATATGCCAAAACACACATATTCACAAAGATAAGTTCCCTCAGGCAGATAAACAAAGATAAATAAGCATTGAGGAAAACAAAGCTCTTGCCTAACTCAATGTTTCACACGCTATGCTTAGTGCTCAAAAATGCTTTTTTTCCACTTAAACACCTTTCAAATATTCATCACGACAATGCAGGGAAACAAGATCAACGGCATTCCATCCTTCCACTCTGTTTAAGAGGTCTGTGGTTAATCTGTTTTCTAATTATGTTACGATCCCGTGTTGTCCGCCCCGTGTTTTCTGTTTCACTCATCACTGTTCATATTCCATGTCACGTTTTCCTTGTTGTCCTCCCTGTGTTTCACTAGTCTATTGTCTTAAACTACAATTCCCACAATTCCCGGCCTCCCTCACTGCCTGCACTGATCATTGTTCTCACCTGTGTCTCGTTTAGTCATTATTGTGTTTGTATACTTAAGCCCGTGTGTTTGTTCAGTCTCTGTCGATCGTTGTTTGCTCATGTTGAATGTTTACGTGTCATGTTCTTTGCCGAGGTACCCTGTTATTGCTGTCTTCTACTTTACCCTTCGTGGATGTTTTCTCCTGTGTGTCGTTTTGTATTTGAGTTGGTTTTCCCATTGTGGGCTTTTCCTTTGTTCCTGTGTTTTGTATAATTATTATTTGTTTGTTAAATAAACCGCGTTTGGATCCGCACCCCGTCTGCCTTCTCCTGCTTCCCACACACGCATTACAAATTATTACAGTGTATCACATACATTAACACATGCAGTCAGAAGCACACACACTCAGAAAACAAACACATCTTTAAAATTTAGTTAATCAAAGATTTGGACCACAATTACAAGCATCTGGCTGGTTTTTGTAATCACATTTAACTACCAAAAAAAAAAAAAAAAAAGGTATTGCAGTCAGACTTTTGTAAATGATGCACTGTAATAGTGCACTCTTTGTATTTTGACACTTTTGTACTTATGTATTATGTTTCCAAGTAAAATTGTAAACCCTCCTGTAAAATTTGATCATGTGAACACACCTAGATACTGTACGGTCAAGCAGCAAATCTATGGATACACAACCATTAACATGCTCTCTTTCATGCCCATTAAAACACGACTTATATAAGGCCTGTTACTGCCAGTTATGCGTCTAAAGGACATTTAGGCTCCTCTTGCTAGGACTTAGCAAATGACACAGAACATGATGTGCTATGGCATAATCCATAGGAAAAGAGATATTATAATGTAAATTGTCTGTATTTTGAGTGGAAGCTAATTTTCACAAAACTAATAGCGAGTTTAGGAGTTTAACAGTTTAGGAGTGAATAATATGAGGTGCCAAGCTTATCCTTCACATTGTTTACTCCACACATGCATTCTATCAGCTAAACTGCTGAATGGTTATGAATTGGCATGTGTACCCATACCGGTGTGTGAAAATGTTGAAAAGACCATGGCACTCACATGTCAATCTCAACTGGCAATGTTTCTTCAGTGTCCTCCGTTGTGTCTTTTTTGTTTCCTTTGGTGGGAAGACTGATATAGATAACGGTAGTGAATCTGGCAGATTCCTTTTGATCCTTAGATGTCTTGTTGAAGTCTTTCTTAGACTGGAGCAGTATTATCTGCCTGATCTGCACATCTGATAAGCAACAACCCCAAACAAAAAGGACTTACATTTATAGTGGCCCCAAAAGTCTTGTCACTTTTGGACACTTCAGCCACATTTAAAAAAAATTATGAATTTCATTGCATTAGAATCAAAATATCAAAACCAAGTGGCATCTGAAAACAAATTATGCTTCACTAACTAACTTTGTTTGCCATTTTGTTTTTCAAAAGAAAGAGTGGTCAACTCAAGTCCGAAGGTCAAGTTCAAACAAGTGTACCATCCTAGCAGCGTATCCACAGATGTAGTTCATCACATTAACTATGTATATGTTATATTAACATTTGACAACCCATAAATGTCCACAAAATGCTTGACAATGTTTGACAATTTATATATTGTTTAATAATCTGAAACCTAAAACATACTTCTCTGTGTGTCTGAATATATGTATGATCTGGATTTATAAACATACCTCTGCTGCTTTTCTGTTGGCCTGCGATGTGCAGTGACGGTGAAGAAGTCGCAGCAGCTTCGGATTCCTTCTTATTGTGGATGTGTTGAGCAGATGGTTCAGGATGTAACTTCCCGAGCCCACTTACATTCTGAAAACTAATCAAGCATTGGCATTACAATGGTGCAACAGTACAAACTGCAGAGAGACAGAGAGACTCTCTCAATGGACACATGAGATCAACATGTCTGGAACTATTTAGTGAAAACATGATTTCAAGGTTCACTCCCATCAGGAAATATATACAGGGTTGGGAGGGTTACTTTGAAATGTAATGTATTCCACTACAGATTACAGAATATATGCTGTAAAATGTAATTTGTAACATATTCCGTTAGATTACTCTAACGGAATATGTATTCTAAATACTTTGGATTACTTCTTCAACACTGGTAGATAGTTTCTCTTGTTTTGACTATAAAAACTCAGTAAGACAAAATACACGTGTTAAAAATACATTCTCTGAAAAATCTAAATATCATATGCAGTGTTGTTTCTAAAACAATATAAATCAAACTGATCTTGTTTTAAGGATTTTTAGATATTTTTACGGAAAATAATAAAATAATTACTATCAAAAATATGATGTTTGCCCTAATATCAAAGGTCTTACTAGAAAAAAGAAATTACGATCCAACGTGAAATTTCTTGATAGAAAAATATGATTGTTCTGGTAGCATGTAAAATGGCTAGAAATAGCATTATAGCTTAGCATAAAGGTTTAGTTCTATTCTGCTCCAAATTTACTTCAAACTTAATTCTCTGTCTGCTCGTATGAATGTAACACATCATAAGAAAGTGTTTCACTGCTGTTCAAATGCACTTTGGATCACATCATATACTGTATATAGATAAATGTTTTCCATCTGAAAGGACTAAATATTAAATTAAACAAATGACAATAAAATGCAAAGTAATCTCTCCAGTAGTCAATATATTTTATTGTAACTGTATTCTAAATACCAATGATTTAAATTGTAACTCTAGTATTATAAAGTTACTTATATTTTGTATTTTAAATACGTAATCCTGTTACATGTATTACTTTACTCCATAACCCTGAAAATATATATATTGAGAGGAACACCCAGAGATGTTATGGCACTACCAGTGATATATCATTTAATTGTGTGCAAATACTTCTGTAGTATAAGATAATTCGTTACCAAGTAGATGGCAAAGATGTTATTTATTTCTCTCTGATTGATATTAATATTGAGAATTGTTATTTGTTTTTATTTTTTGAATGAACTTACTAGACAACATGCAAAGGTTTTTACAAACTGCATTACAGCTTCAGAATTAGCATATACATGTTAACACATGCTGAGCAGCAGCTCTGTGCCTAAACATTCAGCAAGAGATAACAAATGCTCGTGAGATGTATTGTTATGAAGTTATGTAGGTAAATAACTCGAAACTGATCCAAGCAAACATACTTATTAAAGATGATATTGTAATCTTTAATCCCCTCTTTAATCATTGTTATTTAATCTGCTTGTGTGCTGGCAACAGGTAGGCTACTTATTACATAATTGGGGTGGTGCCAGACAAGGGATCAACACCCATACGCAGAAGAAATTAAAGATTTACATTATCCATCGGAATCTTATCATTATTGACTTATTGAAATATAATCAATTATTAACTACCACAGACCCAATTTACTTTAAGGAAATTAACGTTAATGAACATTTACACAGGCTCTTGTAAAAACATCAAATCTCCAATCTGTCCAGTTAAACCTAACAATGTTATTATTTGCAAAGGATCAGTGTCATCTACTAATTACCTCCTGATTACAATTAGAGAAAAATAAGGAAAAGTGATAGGCTACATGAACAGGAGTTGAAAACATCTTCGAAGTGAAAGTAAAAACTTTGAAACTTGTACCTACCGTGTTTTGTCAGTATGTGTGTTAAATCTCTCGCGATTTGAGACAACATCGCAAGGCACGCTGGCTGCCTCTCCGCTTTGACAAGTTGAGCGCTGCAACTTCAGTTCATGAGTTGTCATTATAGATTGTAGCTGTCTCAGCTAGTTTGGTTACCTCCCCTTATTCCCTGCGGGCAATCACTGTACCTTTAAGTACTCTCAGACAGCGTAACTGTACATTTCTCCGGAGGAAACAAATCGCGCATAGTGAGACAGACCCATTATAACGACGACCGAATGACCCGACGCCGACTGTCTGATGCGTTGTTTCCCCACCCAAGTGCGTGTGATCAAGAACAGATCCACGGAAGTGGAACGAGGTTGTTTTATTGACAATCTGTGTACTTTGAAATATCAACTTTATTGCTGGACCCAGACAACGATAAGCATTTGCTAAAAACGGGAAATTCTTCGTCATTTTCTGTTTTATGTTTGCCTTTGGGTACAGAAACTGCGATAGGCCTACTTATTAATATAAGGTAGCCTGTGCACTAATAAATACAATATTAAAGGCAGTATATTTTTTAAAATGCATTTCAATATTTAATACATAGGCCTATAAAACTATTTTTCTCTTGGGGCTTATCTTTCTCAAAGATAACAAGTGATAACTGAATAATAGTGTGTGCGTTTCCACCAATATCAGAAAGATGGGGCCATAAGAAACAGTGGTTCAAACACAAAATGTGTCACCTGAGTTCTAAAGTTCTTAACAAACATTCTGAAGGCGAAACAATGCAGCTCTGAATTCTTGCAGCCTATTATACACTCTGGGTTATGACTGAAGATTGCATTAAAACAATGAAACAGATGTACCTTATACCCTTAATCACTCTGACAATGTGCAGCTACATTTTACTGTTGAGCATAATGTTTCATAAGTGGTGAATAAAATGCAAGGAAAATCAATCTTAATTATTAAGGTTTTTGTATCAGTAATCAAGAGCGATTGTTGGTCTGGCATTTGGTCGATTTGGCAAAGATTAATAGGCCTAGTTGAGGATTTCAAATTATTTTACTGTATGTACTATGTAGAAATACTAGAGGCCACCAGTTTGACTCAATATTAGCCCCACTGGCAAAAGGCAAGATGTCTAAACTCCAGATCACAAATGCTGCATTGTTTAAGGGTGTGCCTGCTGTGCTGGCATTGATAAAAAACATAATTGTGATAAATAATTATTGCGTGAGCTTGGAGGGAGGGCGTCATTAGCAGTGTTCTTTAAAGCTGTGATGTTTATTTCCAGACACAACCAAAATATTCAGACACCATGATTATAAATCTGGTCATGGAGTGATGCAACTGTTGATCCATTATAGCAATGCAATTTAATTCTGTAATAAAATCTAAAGTTTAAATGAACTCTGTTGATTAAAACAGAAGCCAGTATAGTTCATTATAGGACATAACATGTATGATAAATTAATCTGTACCCTAATGTATATCGGTCTCTCAAATTTGTTGGCACAGGCTCAGTTTGATCATAGCGGTGGTTGGTTTTAGTAGTCTATTAGTTAGAAGGGTTACATATTTCATTGGTGGGTTGTCATCTGCTGTATAAATCAACAACCATTGCTGGAAAATGCATTATCTCCTGGGGAGATTATGACATAGGCCAATTCATAACTGTGAATTGATTTTCTTAAATGCTGGCTGCAATATGGCAGTGCATTCAGAGCACGTATTGTGGTGGTTCACATAATCAAGTTTTTATATGTTCCTAAAATAGTAATCACAAAACATAATCAGCCAATCAGACTCAGTATATTGAAGAGAACACATTTTCCTCTAGGTAATCAGTCAGTCAGTGCTTAACAATAAAATGGGTTTACACAATCCAACTCCAAACAAACACATTTGTGTATCTAATGTAGATCTGTGAGTGTAATATGTGTTTTGGCTAGGTTACAGATTTGATCAAGATTATATTATTTGAGGATATGACAGAAGTGGATGACATGGTTCATTACTCATCAAACTCTACCATTGTCTTGATGGTGGTTGTGGTGTACCTCACTGCTTTCAGTAACCTTTAATGAAAATCAGGGCACCTGGCACCAGCAGAGCCATTCTTAAGCTGCATGAAAATGAAATAATACTAAACTAATAGACATTAGAGAATAGTTTAATGGTCACTGAACTGGATGACACAAAGATTATCACATTACTTCATGTATGGTTCATACTAAGAATGATTTTGCCAGATAAAACTAACTATAAACTCAGCTTCATGGAGGACATAGGATAATTAAAGCTGAGTCAAGATAGGGCATGAATTAGATGATACACTAATTGATGCTGATTTTTCTACAGCTAAACTACAACAATCTGCGGTAAATGCAGTTCCCATGTGGCTTCAAATCTGCAGCTGATCAAAGCAAATTTTAAAGATGCCTTGAACTCATTAAGTACCAAGAACATCTTTGTTAATTGATGAGACAATCGTTTAATTAAAAATCCAGAACCGTGTCATTCTGCCAGACTGAGAAGACATTTGAGTGGGGATGCTTGTCACTGGTGACTCAGAGGTTAACTGTGGCAGCAGCCTTGCAGTATATTGACTTTGGTAATTATACTTAAGTGGTGACTAGAGGAGGTAAATGGAAGTTACAGATGATCTGTTTTGAGGGGATGCATTTTTAGAATCAATAAGAGTCCATTTGTGAAAATTGTGGCAATTTAGGGAAAAATACACCCCTATTCCTGGCCCTAACAGAAGTCAAACTCCCATACTACCATACTGTAGCTCTCTATTTCCTTTTACTCTCTCTCATAGTTCAATTAGGAAAGACAGCATGGAAGTTTAAAAGGGAAAAAAGCAGCCATTACAACTACCTTTTTTGGATCTTTGCCAGTTTTCAGTAATTTTTTCACTCTGTGACTCAAAATGACTTTAAAGGATAGTTTCCTGATTTTGGGGTAGGATTTTCTTTCTTCTGTGGAACACAAAAGTAGATGTTAGGCAGAATATTATCCTTTGTTACCATTCACTTTCATTGCATCTTTTTTCAGTGAAAGTGAATGGTGACTGAGGCTAACGTTCTGGCAAACATCTTCTTTTGTGTACTACTGAATATAAAGTGTACTGATATAAAGTCATAGAGGTTTGGCACAGCATGAGGGTGAATAAATGATGACAGAATTTTTTTGGGTGAATTATACCTTTATTAAGAACTATGTGACTATGGTGAAATTTTTGCTAATTACGAGGTTCATTACACCTATCCCGGAAGTTGTGAGGTGAAATGTCCACTGTGTGCAGGCAAATGCAGAGGGGGTGGCTATAGGGGCTTGAGCCCCTGCCCTTTTTCCAGAGGTGCCCCTCTTAGCAGTTCCAGGGTGTGTAAATGCCACCCAAAATGAAAGCTTGCACACCCAAATGAAATATCGTTTTTTTTTACACCTAATAATAGTAAGTTGTAGGCATGTAAAATTGTATCATATTATGCTGAAACTTTGATGCATCGATTGCTGAATTTAATAATCAGTTATAATGACTATAATAATACCCAATAATACTCAGATTACACGTGCACTCTCGCAACAAACGCACACTTTACATCAAGAAAGTTTAGTTTGTATTTCTGAATCATTGTTCATAATCGAACGCATCTATATTAGCAAAATAAGTTAACTGTTGTTATTTTCTTGCCCCAATTAAGATTTATTAAGCATAATGTGGAACACTTGGAGAATACATTTGGAAAGGTAAGCAAGACTATACTGCGCCTTTACTCATGATAATTATTTGTCCTTAACGTGTTACATGCCATTACATTTTTAAGTCTGTGAGACTGCTTGGTTTAAAGATCAGATTTATATGCTTCTATAGATTACAGTTTTCATTTAGTATTGTTTCTGTTAATGTTCCCAGGACGATTTACAAATCTATTATGCATAATCAGCAGTCTACTTACCGTCTGTTTGTGTTAGTGCCCATAAATTCAGACATGATATTATCCTGTTGGTTTTGTCATTAACATAAAAACAATTTTTTTATGTTAGTGGTGGTGGCGTAGTGGCTAAATCACAGGGCTGTTAATCAGAAGGTCGTTGGTTCAAACCCCACGGCCACCACCATTGTGTCCTTGAGCAAGGCACTTAACTCCAGGTTGTTCTGGAGGATTGTCCCTGTAATATTTGCACTGTAAGTCGCTTTGGATAAAAGCATCTGCCAAATGCATAAATGTAAATTTTTGGCTTATTCATTAATGTAACAACAGTTTTATTTATGGTTTATTCATTAATGTAACAACAGTTTTATTTTTATTTTTGTATGAACCAAACCTCCCTGTACTCCATAAATACAAAGAATTCAGAAAAGATTTAGAATTTTCTTACAGTTTTGCAAATTACATTTTTGAACCAGTGAATGTAACCTAAACCCAGGTGTTTTTTTGTTTGTTTGTTTGTTAATTATCCTGTATATTGCAAATTATCCTTTACATTTTATAATAAATCTAAAATACCAAAAAATTATAAAAACAAAATAATTTTTATTAAGGCTAATATTTCGATAAATTAACAGGCCTACCTACTCCATTGGTTAATTTTCATTAATTAGTTTAGTTAAGCATTAAAACGTAACAGAGCTTTAAAAAAATTATTACAGCGAAATATAAATATAAATTGAGATTGTGCATGTGCATGTGCACCCACCCAGTCCAACGAAAATCATACAAAACACCCCTCCCTGTAGATAGACAATGTTGAACTGACTGCCCCTCAAAATTTCTGTGCTCACGTCCCTGACATTTTCTCCCAAATAGATGAGGTTTTGTAAGGTTCATGCTCTGTCAAGTTTTAAATTGATAACCTCTCTACCCTAAACCTTAACTTAACCACATAATTTTGTGGTGCTTCTATGACGTTTTTGGCTCATGTGCTGACTCGCAAATTCTTCAGGACTCGTACCATGGTCCTCTGCATCACAAGTGCAATGCTCTTTCACTTGTGCTACCACATAATTTTAATACATTTGAACAAGTTCATAAATGTAGTTGTTTATGTAACGCAAATGATAAAACATATTGCCTTGCAAGTCATTCACCATAGTAAAAGTGTTTAGGTGTCATAATATAGCATTGTGTGATCCATGGGTGACTTGTTTGTTTTTGCATGTTTTCATGAGCTAGGCTGCTCCTCTGACTCCTCTGATTAATTCTGTTATGAGCACCCAGTCAACAGCTGATGTCAGCCCAGAGAGCTAGTGCCTTTTTGGACAGGAAGGCTGTTGGGGAATTCATTGGTCTCTTTAAGTGATGAGGTAGAGCAGAACGAGATTGGAGCATGGTCCATTCAGGTCTCATAGGGTTGTAAATGGGTTTGATTTTTCTGGCTGATTTTACTGCACTTTCACTTTTTTCAAGTCTTTCTTCCTCTAGTTCTCTCAGGCACTCTCCTGAATTTTTGCACAAACACCCTACAAGATGAAAGAATAAAAGCAATTTCTTGTGACGGATGTGAACTGTTCCTCTCAGATGTACCCAACACTTGGCTTGCAAGATATATAGGGCCAAATCACTTAGACCAACTCTACAGTCAATCAATTGCATTTACATCTATTGCGATTCGGCCAACAAGACTCTCCCTTGGAGACAGCCATTAAATGGCTTGTGCAGTGGTATGGACCACTGATCAATCCCAATCAACTCATGTGAAATGTTAATAATAGAGCACTAATACTTATGCAAGGCAAGCCAAACTCACACTTACGATATCCAAGAAGTGAATTATTGGAAAAGATGATACAGGTCAATTGTCAGTTGGATATGTGAGCTATTGGATTTGGAAGAACATTTAGACTCAACATGCATATAGATCTGAAACCAGGGACTCTAAAATGGATCCCAGGCACTCACTCTCCTTAATGTTCCCTTAATCTCACATTGCCTAACTGTAGACTTTAATCCAATCAGCAAAGAGCCTGTTCTCATTTAAACAGAAGGCTTGAGAGGCCAATCATACATCCTTGGTGGGGTTAGCCATGACAGGACAGTATCTCTCACCCTACATGTCTTACCATGTAATTTTTCAGCCTGCAGAGTTTTCCCTTATGTCCTCTTTAGAGGCCTCTATTCCACAGAACCAGCAAAGAAAGGTGATGGAATAAGACATTAGGAGTCATCAATGGATTTTTTTTCTTTCTGTCAGTCTTTATATATTTCCAAGAGTGCAGGTTTGTGTAAGAGTGTAAAACTGAAAGGTATTTGATGCTAAAGCAAAGACACAATTCTCAATGTCTCAGAAAAATCCAGATGAAAGATAAATAATTTGGTTAAGATCAAGCTTTTAACTTTATATTTTTGTTTGAACCATTTTAACGAAATATGCTTTGGGACGTACTATTCAATTACAGCTGAAAACATATTTTCCATAAGCACTGGACCATACACTCATTCTGTCTTTGTGTGTGTGTACTGTATATTAATCTTGTTGCACTCTAATATGTCTTGGATTGTATTTTTCTGATGCAACTGAAAATTTATAGTGTAGCACTTTTCGTACCACTGTCTCCTTTAGATGAATCGCTTATGTTGTATTATTATTTTGGCTTTGGTTATGTTATATTATGCCAAATTAATAAATGTAAATTAATAGCAAACGTTAACTTTTTTTGCAACAATGCTCAACCAAATATGCAGTGGGGTCTAATATCCTAGTATAGGTTTTAAATTAGAATTATGCTCCTCTTGACAATAGGAGAACATACTAATGGGGAGTTATGTTTACAGGGTCAAAGTTCATAGGTCAGGGCATCCTAAAGTGGCACAAATGAACAGTAAATCCTATTACATGTGTTCTATTAAAGGATATGGCTTTTTGTCAGATTTCCACCAGGTTTCCATCTAACTAATATCTTAAAATGTGTCTGTGTCTCAGACTGGTGTCTACAGTGTCAAAAAATGTGAATACATTTAAAGCCAATCTTTTAAAAAGTGTCAAAGCATCTGTCAGCATAAAGTACAGCATTACATCCCTTTGGATCCATCATTTCAGAGTAAAGCACAGTTAATTCCTTTAATGTGAATCAAGGAGGCCCTAAACCTGATGTCACTGATTACACCTGGGCAATTAAACACCGTGACAGAAGGAGCTCAGAGATTGATCTGAAAAATGAAAAGACAGAGAGACCAAGAAGCAGATGACAAGAATAAAAAGAGTTATGTGATGTTTTGGCAGAGCTTGCAGACTGGGCCCATTGTCCAGGCTTGCAAAATCAGCTCCATCCCACACATGTGGCCCAGTTAAGGGATTCTTTCTGCAAGCTGGCTGCTAGCGCACTCAGCTTCCATATTTTTCGTGATTACCCAACATTTCTCTGCTGTCAGTGCTTCCTGCCAGATCTCCTTATTACCTCTGCAGACAAGGGTCCCGATAATAACACCACTGCTTTTTTATTGATAATATGTCACAGAATTTCTCTGTGTCGTTATCGAACACTTGAGGAACAAAATGGCATTTGCAGTGGGAAATAAGTGATCGATAGAGAACAGCAAATAAGTAATAACATTTTTGTGTTGATGCAACAGCTTTTGGATCGGCTAGGCTCCACGGTACAAGATGAGCAAGATGTTTTTATCATTCTCAAAATGTGGCTCCCTCTGGGCCCCCGTCCCATCATATCAATAAGGCTAAAATACCTCTTCATTGACACAAAAACTATTTAACGTATACTGTAAAAAGTGAGGTGTAGACTTGTGGAGATTTGCATTGAGCTACTTTTGATTATTGCAATAAGTAATAATTCACTATTACAATTGCATTTCTGGTGTGTTTTGATGCAATTTGAGAAATAATGAATCCGTTATTGTTATTAAGCTGCTTTTAATGATATTGGTTTCTTTGATTTAAGACGTGATGGGAGGGAATAACGTTAAAAGTGTTGTAAAGGAGAGAGACGTGTGAGTGAAACAAGTAAAGAGCACTGTAGAAATATAACTATGAGAGTTTTGATTTTATTTTTTGTATTTTTTTTTAAGCAGGCCTACCTGAAAAAATCATACCATTAATCATGATGTTATTTGAATCTATTGATAGCACTGCTGTTTTTGGTTTGCTTTTCGGTTTTAGACAACAACAAAAAAAGCTAAATTGAAATCTTCCAAGTACCCCCTGGTATCTGCTTTAAGTACTCCCTTGGGTACAACTGTAGGCTAGACAAAAACAGACAGGAAGTCTACTTGAGCATACATTGGGATTCATTTGTAACAATACAAACAATAGTAAATATGCGGTCTAGTGGTTACAAGATAGTAGCGATAAACACAATGGCCTATGCAAAAGGCTATGATGACCAAGAATAAGAATATAATCCAGAAGAAGAGTAAGATACGTACACTTATACTCAGTCCACCTGTGTTTATGTTTATACTAGAGCATAATTGTGTCACTGACCAATCTAATCAAGTCCATCATGCAATCTACAAACCTGTTTATCATTAGCTTTATGTCACACCTGTGAACCTAGGAACCCATATAATAGACATACTAAATTAGACTACGCACTTTGGTCATCTAAACTAGACGCATTTTAGTCAAGAGCGTTATCAACACCTCACTCTCATAAACATTTACCCAATTATGCTTAAATCATTTCATACTCTCAAACACCATGTGTTTTTGACCTGTCCCATCGAGACGTGTGTTGCGCTTAATAAAGGAGATGATGAACATCTGCGCCCTGTTCGATTACCTGCAGTACAGCCCAGCATGCCGCGAGGGAAAGATTGTAGAGCCGCCGCGCGCTCTCGCGCGGTTTAGTGCACTTCGCGCAGCAACATCTCACTCGAGAGGAGGCGCGATTTCATCCTCTTCAGAATTCAGAGGTGTTTTACAAAGTGTCAGCCAAGCTTGGTGGGGAAAAACATGTCTTTTAAAACTACCAAGAAGAGTTTTTTCAAATAAACGGTAGAAAAAGGCGACTGAAGACGTCTGTGTGCACTTCAATCCATCATCTCCTCATTCAAATGCGCCAGTGAAGCACGCGAAGATGCGCGCGGCACTCCGGACCCTTTGTGCTTTGACTGTTTTGGTCTCGTGCTGCCATGGCGCGAGAGTTGTGAGTGGTAAGTTTGAATATATTTGGAATAAATATATTTCTATGCATCTCAGATGACCCTGTAATTGAGAGCTACACATATGAACCTTTTCCAGTTTTCTAGAAGTTCAGATTATGAGGATAAATGTGTCCAGATGTTACTTTATTTCTAAATGAGCAAAAGCTTATTTATGTTTACTTTGTTTTTATGATCATCTTTAGACCTATTGTCACGCAATAGTTTGCTAAAGTATTTGTTAATGCTTGTGTCCTGGACTTTTGGATGAATTAATATTTATGCATTTTTATATTTTTATGATTATGTCTTTATGATTTAAAAAATAAATGTGTTTCTGTGCTTGGATAATAATAATTGTAAAGTGTGAAATAATCACCACTAGTTGCTGTCCCAAAATGTAAAGTGTTTATATTCTGATATCATCCTTTGGTTTAATGGACTGGTTTAAAACATGTCAGTGAGTCTTTCATCATTCAGTTCATTCATTCTTCATTAGACTTTGTAACTTTATTTCTGAGGAATTTCTCGGAACATGACAAAATCATTTTCCCACTCAGTCAAAGATTATTGGTCCTGTAGGTTTGTAAAGCTTTGGTCTGATTTTGTAAAATAAATAAATAAAGATAAATGTTGCTTTTAATGAAATTGGCTCTCTTGAATGATCTCTATAGATGATAATTCTGGGCTGAAAGTACTAGAAAAGAGACCGATCATCAGACAGATTACAGGTTATATGCACTTAAACTAAAATGATATACTGGGTGTAATAGAAATGTTGAGCAATTTTATGTGATATGCTCCGTTTAATGTAGGTGGAAAGGAAGTGGCAGTGTTAGAGAGTAGAAGTGACAGAACATTCCAAGCTGGAAGGAGAAAAACTGTGCAAGAACGGCAATAATTGAGGAAGAAAGCTAAGGAAGCTGGTTGGAAAATGCTGAGTCTAATTTTCCCTAGTTAAACCCAGCCCATTACAGGGCTTAAATTGATGATAAAGCAGATCTGGACTAAGCAATTATTTAAAGTACCTCCCGGGCAGGGAGCTAATGTTATTATTAGACTTTTAACAGTCTGTGTATTAATCACAGTTACCATTTGGGCCCACTAGTGTACTTACACATTTTGTATGATGGAGATGCTTTATTTATGATTTCTCCCAAAAATTAATTCCTTGCTTTTTCTCTTTAACTATGTAACTCACAGGCCATTTTGACCTCAACTAAGCATCCTTTAAACATCTAAGTGTGGGAAGTTGTAATGATTGTGGGAGCACTTACAGTTTCATGTTAGTAAATGTTGTGATGTAAAACGTCCACTTCTAAACACTAGATGAACACAGGGATATTCATACTATCACCTGTGTTTATTCATTACTTAATAGCCACTTGGGCTAATTTTAGATTAAAAAACAATGCAATACAAAGTTGTGCAGCATGATATAGCTGCAGCAACTATCATTACATGAATACAATGTTTTCTGAGTCTTTCTCATTATATATGAGAAACTCTATCATACAACTAGAAACAATTACAGTTGAACAGAAAGAGCTTTTGTTGTGAGGATTACTTGTCAGTAAGCGTGCCATCCATTAGAGATGTACTGTAGTGAATACTGCATCATGCATGTTGATGTTCAGTACATTAATATGAAATGCAGGAAATCATATAGTATGGATTTTGTCTTATCAGGTCAGACAGTGTGTCAGGGCAGTCCTGAGCATCCGTGCTATAAGATTGCATACTTCAGGGACGTGACTAGTCGTGTTGCCTTCTGGGAGGCTCTACAGGCATGTGAAATGGATGGCGGTTCATTGCTGAGCATTGAGAATGTGGCAGAGCAGAGACACATTGAACACCTCCTAAAGGAACTCAGCATTTCCTCTTCCACCGGAACTGCCAGTGGGCCGAGCATCACAGACGGTGATTTCTGGATTGGCCTGACTCGAGCAGAGAATGAGAATGCTCAGGAGCCTGGCAGCTTTGCCTCATGTCCCAACCTTTACAGATGGACTGATGGAAGTGTCTCACAGTTCAGGTAAAATAGGACATGGATTGGTAACTAACACATTCTTGACTCTCCAGAAATTAGGAAGCAGGAGCCAACAAATTTCCACCTTCTCTGGCATTTATTTTTAAATCACTTTTCAGTGATACACCAAAATTTCCACGTAATCACACACACATCCAACGCATGTCACCCCTCTCCCTGCCGGCAGTCTGGACTGCCCTTATATCTCTCCAGCTCTCACTGCAATACAGTACAGCTGTTAGAGATAATTTTCCCCAGGTGTAAATCCTTACACTTTCCTCTCCCGGCCTCAATCTCCACAGAACATCGCTTGACCACGCCCCCATCTCCACATTGACTTTTTGTGCATGTTTCATGTTCACAGATGAATCACTTTTATGGATATAACAGTTTTACTTTTGTGGTTTAAGGGAATATTCCTGGTTCAATACAAGTTAAGCTTGGGGAAACCTGTAAACCAGACTGCCGGCAGGGAGAGGGGTAACACGTGTTGTGTGTGTGTGTGTGTGTGTGTGTGTGTGTGTGTGTGTGTGTGTGTGTGTGTGTGTGTGTGTGTGTGTGTGTGTGTATTTATGTGGATATTTTGGTGTCCTTCCTATTCTTAAAAAAAAAAAAAAAAAAGATTACTTACCTTGTCTTTGTAAAGTTATATCCAATTTTACAACTTTATTGTAATGAACATGTAATGCCGTAGAGCCTTAAACCCTACATTGATCCTAAAAATTATGATTTGAACAACTTTACAACTCAAATAATACATGAGTTTTTACAGAAAAATTATTGTAAGTGCTTTAGTAAAAATATAAGCTTCACATTTCTGCCTTTTAAACTTTCCAAAAATTGGCCCATTCATTTCCACTGTAAGTGCTTCACTGCAAGCTCGGTTTGTTTTTTAAAAGAAAAGTAGTTTGAAATAATTTTTTGTGGTATTTAACATTGTGTCCCAAATGCTGTCGATTTAGCTTAACTTGTATTGAACCAGAATATTCTTTTGAGTGTTAGCACTCTTTATTATGTTGGCTTGACAAACATACAGTTATTGTACAAACTTGATTTAGGTTTTTTCCAAAATCCCTAACCAAAGACCACATTTTTAAACGGTTTGAGACATAAAGCAGCTGTCAACCAACCTCGCACAGACCTTCAGCATTTTCTGACTGTGATTATTATATCTTTTCTATCTGATCAGATGTACCTTATTCCTGTTGTAGCAAATTATCAAAAACTCCATTGACTAACATTGACAGAATGCTGGCTGGATATGGAATCCAGAATGCTGGAATATTTGTGATTTCAAACTTCAAATGTCAAACAATTAAATGTGGGGGCCTGGGTAGATCAGTGGTAAAGGACGCTGGCTACCACCCCTGGAGTTCGCTAGTTCAAATCCCAAGGCGTGCTGAGTGACTCAAGCCACGTATCCTAAGCAACCAAATTGGCCCGGTTGCTAGAGAGGGTAGAGTCACATGGGGTAACCTCATCATGGTCGCTATAATGTGGTTTGTGAGTTGCGCGTGGTGAGTTGAGTGTGGAGGCCGCGGTGGAAGCCGGTTGACGGTCACAGATGTGGAGGCATCTGGGATTCGTCCTCTGCCATGAGTCACTACACGACTTAAGCACATTGGGAATTGGGCATTCCAAATAGGGTGAAAAGGGGGGGAAAAACACCTTAAAGTTGCTGTGAGTGATTTTGCCATTCTGGAACTTCCACGAGACTGAGCTAATAAATTAGACACGCCTCCTCTTTCAGACCATCACCAGACAACTGACAACTGCAATGAATCTGAATATGGTATTAAACCTGAATGATCCACTACAACTACTTCACAATGAGAACATGCAAAATGATTGACAGGCAGAAAGCAAATCAAAGTCTTCTGATTGGCTGATGAAAGAATTTACACAGTCTAGTCTTGTCACAAAGATTGGTGAGATATCTCAGGACACTTATTTCAGTGATATCTTTCAGAGAGGAGGATTTTCTGCATATCATTCCATAATAAATTGCTTATCGCACCTTTTAATGCAGTATATTTGCTTCATTCCATAAAAATGTTTTTTAAACTTTCAAACACGACTTTGTCAATATTACATTCAAAGTTTGTCATGACGAGCTTTTCTTATCTGGTTTTTCATTTTTATTATTAATCTTGGTTCTACAGAAACTGGTATGCTGATGAGCCATCCTGTGGAGGAGAAGCTTGTGTGGTGATGTATCATCAGCCTACTGCTTTCGCGGGGCCTGGTGGGCCATACCTCTATCAATGGAATGATGACAGGTGCAATATGAAGCACAATTTCATCTGCAAGTATGAACCAGGTACTCGATTTGTATAGTATTTTCATTTACTCATGTGGATTAGCTAAGAGCTTTACAATGTTTATGTTGTTCTGAGCAGAGAGCTATCTGGTTAAAGAGCAGGGAGACAGACCTGTAGCGCATGATGCTGGTAAGCAGCCAAGTATCAAATCAATCATCATTTGACTAAACTTCTGAATTGAAGATTTACAGATGTTTGACACTGATAACCAAATGACGTAATAATATTCCCTCCAGATCTTTCCACAGAAGAACAAGAGGAAAGGAGAACACCTCCTGGCAACGAGGACGAAAGCCCCCGACCTATAGTGCCAGGGCCTTCAAGTAACTTTTATTTAAAGCTTTAAGCACTCAATGAAATCAATAACAAATTTTCTCTTAAAACAGGATGTTTGGGTGGGACATATTGAAGGTATTGTCCCTTTTCTGAAAATGGCTTATATACTTTAGTTTCATCACAGCCATGAACCATTATTTGCTATTTGTTGGTATTATTAATACGGTAGCTCACTGGGTAGCACTGCCGTCTCAAAGCAAGAAGGTCCCCGGTTTGAGTCCTGGCTCACCCAGGGTCTTTGTATGTGGAGTTTGCATGTTCTCCTTGTGTTTTTGTGGGTTTCCTCCTGCCTTCGGCCCGAGACTCCAGCATGGGTGGATGGATAGATAGTAATATTAGGAGAGGGACATTCTCATTCTAGAGTGCATTTGATTGGTTAAAAATCTTTAGTGCTAGATAAGTTCCCAGGAGAGAAGGAACTACAATTTAAATGTGTATATCTGCTTAAGACTAATTTTGTCAACTTTTAGGATTAAACTTAAATATAGATGACAGCAAAGCTAATAGACAGCAACTAAAAGCAAACAAACAAAACAAAAAAAATATCAGATTTTGATTTAATTTGATTTAAAATAAACCAAGCCAAATAACTGCTGGATGATTTTTTTCCCCCTTCACAGGTATGCTGCTAATCTATGTGATTATTCCCACCATTCCCCTACTTTTGCTGATATTGGTTGCTTCAGGGACCTGCTGTTTCCAGATGTTGAGCAAGAGGTGAGCCATCATGACCAAATCACTGGAAATGCTGCTAAGACTAATGCTAATGTGCTGTCCTATTAAGCAGTATGCTCCAAATACTGCAACACATCAGGGAGTCAGTGTCGCACCAGCATCTTTAGACACTAACAGCCTTTACATTACTTCCTGATTAATCAGAATGTATGCTCACTAACAGAGATCTGACACTGCCCTCTTATTCCCCTGCAAACCCAATATTTTACCATGATTAATTAGATTCAGCTGTTTGTAACTGTGCCCGGCAAAATAGCTTAGTCTGTACTAATCACCATCAACACACTTATTATAGTGTGCATTTGGCATATCTTGAGGGGGGAGAGGCTTAGCCGACGCATTATGTCACATTGCGCTGGAGACAGAGTCCAACTCAACTTCTCTTCCCATCAATATCCGGATCAGCAGGGCAGGGGCCAAAAGAACTGCTGAAGCAAGCCATTCACATCCTTCACTCCCCCCACCAGCACCCCCTCAAGACAGAGCATGAAACACAGTTCATCTCCCTTTAACCCCTGGCTCAGGCTTGGAAAGACATAACATAGTGCCTTATTTTTGTAATTTATTATGTTTATACGACTCCTGTTGCCACAGAGTGATGTCGTTTTAACATATTTTCAATCACTGGGGCAGACTGTGGATGCACAGACAATGCATTTAATCACTGGCAATGACTGAGTGTGCTCTATTTAGTAAAAGGCTTCCTGGAGCAAGTTCAAAGCTTTTGGGTGAATGTCTTGCCTCCTTAACAGATTATGCTTCTCAGTTTTACGATGTTTGATAAATGTTCTCATAATTAAATACAATCTTGGATGCATAAAACCAGGAGGCATATACCTGCTGCTCTGGTTCAGTCTGTTAACATTTGCATTACATACCTAACTACATTTACAAGCTTGTTTTAAGACAGATTTTAATTTGCAAAAAGACAGATTCCAGTTTGCAAATTGGGTGGTAGACCTGCTCTTTAGCCCTACTGAAATCCAATTAGTCCAAAAGTAGCTATTGTATCCCTAAATACAGTACTTACTAACATTAACAGGTTCACTGCAAAACCACATGAAACACCAGGGTCACCACATTAAGTCTATGTGAACAAAGTGGAAGAAATAAGCTTTTCTAACACTTAATATTTACTTTGTTTTGTACAGCAAACCACGGACCAAAACAAGCATTAACCAATCAACTCTCTGGATCTCCAACACGCCAAAGTTAGACAGCGGCATGGAGGTTTAAAGATCCACAAATCATTCCCACGATTTAAGCAGCTTGCTGGATTTTTCAACCATGTTGCTTAATCTGCAACATGCACGTCTCTGGTTGGTAGTTGTGTGTGAGATTTCATAATACAAGTTCAAATGTGCAGTGTAGTTACATGTATATCACTTTTTTGTACAAATGTTGTACTTAAAGATTCTCCTCAGCATCTCACAATCTACTGAAATCTATGATATTACCTTTGATTTTCCAAGAACTGTTCTGAGTTTCCAATTCATTCCCATGACCTTCTTCTCAATTTCATGTTTCCTGTCAGATAGTCTGACCTGATGTACTGAGGATTGCTTATAGTGAGGGTGAATACTAATTGACGCCGAACACAGTGAGCAATTAAATTACTGTAATTAAGACAAGTGCAAGCGGGAACCACATAAAAAGTGGAATTAAGAGTTCCCGCTGACAGCGAATAGGGTCACAAAAACTGAATCAAGTAACACAGTAAAGAAGATAATCTCTAAAAGAGCATAAAAAATAAAACCGCATAAGACGGTTAATCAAGTATTAGAAAAAGGGGACTTTATTTTTAACTGAAGCCTATTTAATAGCTTTTGTCAAGTATTTCTTCTCATACAGTATGATGCACATACAATGTTGCCACAAAATAATGTAGTTACATACAACTGATAATTTAAAGGCCCTAAATGTATGTTAAAACAGGATAATTCTTAAAATTATGAAAGTATTGGCTTGTAGTGACTGTTATTTAGCTTTGTAGCTCATGGGGAAGTAAAGAACATTAAGATTAAGCAATCAGAAATGTACATAATTTTGGTAAGATGCAACACCTAAGCTGCTTTTAGCTGTCACTGTTATAGTTTTTTCGCATGTGAATATTTAATAATTTTGACCTTTAACAATATCACTCGCATAAAATAAGCAGTTACTTGTGCTTTCACAGCTAAAACATTGTAAATACATGGTTTGCATCAGTAATAGTATCATATACCAAAATTAGTTAGTTTAAAAGTCTGACTGTAGAGGAAGATGAACAGTATTCCGTTTTCAGTTTCTGTGTGTGAGTGTGGGGGGTCTATTGTGCATTTAAATTGGGAATGTGCTATTAATACTTTTTTATATCATTGAGACAGGTGAAAAGTGTAAATGGATTAAAAATCTATAATTCTGAAGATGTTTTCATATGTTTTTATGGCTTTAAAATGGTTACCTCTTTTTGTAGTCTCCATGCATACACCTGAACCAAAAAGTGGTTTGAGTATAGATATTTTTAATGGGAATGACAATGAGGCTGCGAGGGATAGACTTACCATCTCTTCAATGGGCTGTACTGCAGTTTAAAGTGTCTCTGGATCATTCTGTGGACAAAACATTGCTAAAATATCGGTCCAAGAACATTCAGTATACAAAGAACTCCTGACAACATGAGTTGTGGAAAATCAGATGTGATCTAGGAGCTTTATACCGTTCGTGCCATTGAAGAGATGGTAAGTAGGCCTATATCACTCACCGCCTCATTGTCATTCCCATTAAAAATCGAAGATGGTGCTAGCGTGAATAAGGTCTAAATGAGATAAATATCCTATTTCTGCAGTATATTATGTTTTGTGAATTGTCGCAGAATCAAAAGCTTTATGTAGGTTGTTGTTGTTGTTGATACACTTTAACTGTGAATAGCAACATCCTTATCTCTGCTTTTCATTTCCTCAAACAAATGTTTCTTTTGTGAAAATAACTTCGCTCTGTCCGACCCATACATCAAGGCTAAATTTCCACACCATTCCCACTGGCAACTGCATCATTAACATTGATGTTTATGAGACACACAGTCAGAACGTTCATGGCCATGAAGTTAATTAGGGCAGAGATCAAAAATCCTTTAGGGGGTCCAGCTGGCAGGCAGAGTTAGAGCGAGACATAAGACAAATGAACTGGACCAAATTAACACCAAAAAGATGTGGTACTTTGTATGCGATTTACCCTGGTCTGCAATTAGTGACAGCACAGACTTTAAAGCACACTGCTAATTACGGAGCCAATTAAACTAATCAGTCCTCGGCTTCGACAGGAGAACTCGCGTCACACACTCAGGATCTGGTAATTATAGATACGACTGTAATCACTAGTCTGATGGCACAGGGTACAATTAAAGAAACAAACCTTTTACCATCTGGAGAGGGGGGTGATTTTAGCCCATTAGAGATACACAACACAAGCATCTCACTCTCCACCCGACCAAGATACAAACACAGCTCTTCACATCTCTCTGTTAAAACTGGAATACAGTAAGTCAATGATGAAACTGGGAATGAGGTCACCCCCATTACCCCATCCTACAAGCTGTAAATCTTAACTGTGCTCTAAATGTCAAAGCCATCAAATGCTAATCAATCAATGTAGTTCCAGTAATATAATCAGTGTACATAATTGCACTCAGTTGGGTCTTTGCTTTTTTGTGATGGTGGATGTATTTCATTTATTGTGGATGTGTACACAATTCATAGAGTATGGGAATAACCCAGATGCCAATGAAAGTGGGGCAGAGAATCAAATCCTACTATTAACTATGATTCAACTATTGCTACCAAACCTAATCATACATTTACCAATAGTGGCAATTAGTATTTGATTCTGACTAAAGGAAAAGGAATGGATAACTACAAATATTCATCAATGTACTTAAGTCAGAAAGAAAAGCATTACCAGCACAGATGGTTTACAATACACATTGGGAAGATCCTTTAATATACACTCAAACACCTGAACAAAGCATTGTTACAAATATTTTGTTTCATTTCAAAATATTACATTATCAAGAGTGTAAAATACATTTAATCACATTCAGAGGGCATTATAGCGAATTAAAGTTTCCCCTGGCAATCAAGGCCTTGTTTGTGCTCATCACAACCTTTCACCCAGCGTGACATTTTACGGCCATTACAGTTACTATCCCAGGTGTCCCTGTGAAAACAAAGATCAGCAAAACGATTGTCAAAATCATAAATGCATGACAGGATCAATATAGGCAGATATTGTGGAATTGTTAGCAGAGATTGTGGCTAAATTCTTCAAGAAACAAGTATACTTAGCAGATTATGGGTATTAATCCTAGCAAAGTTTATAGCAATGTGCATCCAGTTAATACTTACCATGATTTCAGGCCTTCAGCTTTCACAATGCGCTTTGCACATTCAACTGAAGCCTTCAAGTCATCCTTGAGCAAATCTATCGAAGGAGAAACATTTATGTATAATCTAAACAAATGATTCATATATAAACACCAGAAATACAGTAGGGTTCAAAAGGTTGAGGTCACTAGTGAAAATGCTTCCATTTAGCATCTTTCTAATTTAATGCACAATCATTTTTTTTTTTTTTTGTGCAAATTATATTACTAGCATAAAAATGTAAGTGAAAAATGTACATTTCAGTATTTCTTTGTATTTCGTATGTCTCCTTTTTGCTTGAAGCAAGGAAATTTCGCCTTTACAAACAAAAGAACATGATCAATGCCACAAATTTTGTTATTAATCATGTGTTTGTTTTAATAATAATGATAATATTTCCATTTATTTCAGGATTAAATAAATTTTTAAAACCCAGACTTTCAATATGGTTTCAGACTTTTGGACCCCACTGTGTTTTTCACATTAATAAGCAAACAGCAAAACCTTATCCATTTTTAACTGCGAATCATGTGTGACATGGTCACATGGAATTTATTAGGGAGTAAAGTACCTGCACAGGGCACATTGCACAAGTTTTTTCCTCCTGGAGTGCCATCATCACACCATTTGAAACTGTTAATCTGGAAGATACCATAGTCTTTTCCAACGTCAGCTGTTCGCACTTTGTGTGTCTTAAACTTGGTTTCCCAGAAGGCTGTGCACACATCTGTTGAAATGAAGTGAATGGTTTAAATAAAAGTTAAAACAGATATCATGTCAAAAAATATATAAAGTTAAAGATGTTTGCTTTGCATGTGGATCCAGCTTATTAATACAATCATATCAGATATTTAACAAACACTGATGCAAATCAGTTGCATAGAAAAGACAAAAGTCATGGATGTACCCACAGTTGCCAAGTGAGAATCCTTCAAAGCCATCAAGTCCCTCTTTCCTGAATATACGGACAACATCACAGCGACCCAACCTGCGGCTCTCACATGAGGATAGCCACATCAGAAACAAGAGCATTAAAGCCACCCGCATGATGTCTGCACTTCTGCTCTGAAAGACACTATCTGCTCTCTAAAGGAGTACTGATGGAGGGTACAGGCAGTCAAGTGGGATCATTTATAGGTGATTTGAAAGGCTGATGTTGCAACCTGTTTTGCAACCAGTGCATGCAGTTTGATTTCTAGATGCTGTTGCTCCAGCTCTTGATGCCATAACTGACTTCTGGGTGTTTTTAAATTATTTATTTTTGTACATCTTGACATCTGTAAAACTTTCTTTCTTTCACAAATAAGAACTCAAAAGTTGCCTCTTAAACATTCAAGAGCTTTGAATCTTGATGATAATGAGAAACCCAAATATTAGAAACCATAATTTCCAAAAGCATAGGCTATCAGAGAAAATATATATATATATAAAAACAAATATCTTGATTTTTAAAAAGTAATTTCATTCAGAAATGTTATTTTCCAGTCAGAGCAGACAGTTTAACTAAAATGTGCAAATAAAATGTTACATCGGCATGCAAAAGTTTGGGCACCTCTGGCCAAAATTTCTGTTGCTGTGAATAGATAAGTGAGTAGATGAAGAATTGATCTCCAAAAGGCATAAAGTTAAAGATTAAACATTCTTTTCAACATTTGAAGCAAGATAAGTGTATTATTTTTGTTTTATAGAATTTTAAAGTGAAAAAAATAAAAGGAGTACTATGCAAAAGTTTGGGCACCCCAAGAGATTTGAGCTCTCAGATAACTTTTACCAAGGTCTCAGACCTTAATTAGCTTGTTAGGTGAAGACTTGTTCACGATCATCATTTGGAAAGGCCAGGTGATCTGTCAAATTTCAAAGCTTTACAAATACTCTGACTCCTCATACCTTGGGCCCAACAATCAGCAGCCAGGGCTCCTCTAAGCAGCTGCCTAGCACTCTGAAAATTAAAAGAATTGATGCCCACAAAACAGGAGAAGGCTTTAAGAAGATAGTAAAGCATTTTCAGGTAGATGTTAACTCAGTTCATAATGTAATTAAGAAATGGTAGTTAACAGGAACAGTGGAGGTCAAGTTGAGGTCTGGAAGACTAAGAAAAATTTCCTTTTTGACAGCAATAGACTTTAAGGAAGATTTAGCAGACTCCGGAGTAGTGGTGCACTGTTCTTCTGTGCAGCGACACAAATAAGAAATTCATCGAAGAGTCATGAGGAGAAAAACTTTCTTTCATCCTCGCCACAAAATTCAGCATCAGAAGTTTGTAAATGAACATCTAAACAAGCCTGATGCGTTTTGGAAACATGATGTTGTTAAAATCTAACTTTTTGGTCACAATGAGCAACGGTATGCTTGGAGAAAAAAGGGTGCAGAATTTCATAAAAAGAACACCTCTCCAACTGTTAAGTACAGGGGTGGATCAATCATGCTTTGGGCTTGTGTTGCAGCTAGCGGCATGATGAACATTTCACTGGTAGAAGGATTAAATTAATACCAGCAAATTCTGGAAGCAAACATCACACCATCTGTAAAAAATCTGAAGATGATAAGAGAATGGCTTCTACTAGTGTAACGATCCTAAACACACCTCAAAATCCACAATAGATGACCTCAAGAGGCCCAAGCTGAAGGTTTTGTCATGACCCTCACAGTCCCATAACCAAAACATCATCGAAAATCTGTGATTAGACCTCAAAAGAGCAGTGCATGAAAGACGGCTTTCCAAGAATATCACAGAACCAGAAGCCTTTGCAAGGAAGAATGGGTGAAAATCCCCCAAACAAGAATTGAAATAAACTAAGCTGGCTACGAAAAACTTTTACAAGATGTAATACTTGCCAAAGGGGGTGTTAATAAATACTGAACATGCAGCGTTCCCAAACGTTTGCTTTGAGCCCTTTTCCTTTTTTGTTATTTTGTAAAAGATAGAAAAAATAAAGTAATATTGGTTAAAATATTAAAGAAAGGTGTCATCTTTAACTTTATGCCTTTTGGAAATCAGGCCATCTTTTGCTCGCTTGGCTATTCACAGCAACAGAAATTTTGATATACCAAAGAAAGTGCTTTTGTAAAATAAGGGCCAAGTGTTTTCATTTCTCATTTGAGTGGCTTGAGCTGACCAGAACGGAGCACAAACAAAGATCCAGAGACAGTTAAATGTGGAAAATTGTGAAACGAAAACTGCCCCTTATCGCAATTCAAAGCGCAATTAACTGACTAAAATGGCAAAGGCATGTGTCGACAGACAACTGATGTTGGTCACTGGCCATAACCACAACTAGTCCTTAGAAGGAAGTCCCACAAGTCCTGCTGCTTGGTTCTTGTTTATTTATCATTTAACTTCATATGCAAATTCTGATTCATTGTAAAACACTCCAATAAGTATCAAAAGTGTAAAAATTCATAAAAATCATTAAACATACATTTGGCAAGGTGTATGTGTGTGTGCTTATTTTTGTATGTTTTTCCATCAGATACGTGGCAAAAAAACTAGTTGTGAAATTAAGATTAAAATATTTAACATTTAAAATAACCTCCCCCATAACTTAATTCAAATATTTCTAAAAAGGTTTGGGGAAGTTTTCAATTTGTGTTCCATTTTGCCCCCCTTTACTCTGTAATCTGACTAAAAGAATTACAAATATTAGTAATAAAATGCTTACTATAAGTCAATAAACTGTTTTTTAAGGAACCCATGACTGATGTTGATGAAGTAATCAGCATTAGATGTTTGAACCCCTTAATAATTAGGTTAAGTTAGAGCTGAAAAGACTTATACATTTTTACTGGAATAAAGCTAAATATAAAAATTAATTCAGCTGCAATTGGAAATTGTTAAAATTTAGGAAATACTTAAATTCAGTTTTAATTTGACAATCAAAACGTCATGAAGAGATGAAAGTTGTGAGTTTATTTAAATGAAGTTGGGGGGTTTGTTCAATACCTAAACCTAAAAATGATACTCTTTTCCTAGACAACTGGAGTCAAATTGTAATGCTCTGAAAACTCTGTATGCTGGAGGAAATAGTTCAGTGAAATTAGGACATTGTACAACACAGAGATTTGTTTTAGAAAGAGGAATTCGGCAAGGCTGCCCAGTCTCTGTATATCTATTTTTTATTGTAGCTCAGGCCTTTTGTCATTTTATTAAGGATAGCACAAAATTATTTTTTAATAAGCTGGTTTGATAGAGGTATAGTTTTAGTCTATCAGTTGTTCAATTCTCAGGGATACATTATGACCTTTGACAAATTTATTTTGCATTTTAATCTTCCTGTGACTCTCAGGAAATTCTCTCTCGTATTTTCTGCCATTCATTTTGGGGTAATTTATTTATGTAGAGAAGTAATGAAGCCGGCTGATATGCCCATAATTAATCCAACTGATCCAGTATGTAGTAAAATTAGTTTTTACAATCCAAAAACAACAACAAATCTATTTGTTCTTTGTTTTAAAGGAGGTTGCAACCAAGTCTGACACTACTGCTTATTGGGCCAAATTTGTTAATGACCTTCTTTGGGAAAGTGTTTGCTTATTGCCTCTTGGTGGTTTTCCTCTTAATCTGTTTCTTCTTATTAATCTGTTTATATTATTAGTCAAATTTCATATTCATAAATGTACGTTTTCTTAAAAAAAGCCCCTTTTTTCAGTAGTTTTTAAAGGAATTGATAATTATATTTCTACTATTCCATATAGTACTAATAGTAAAGCTATAAAAACTGTTCACCTGCAAAATCTTTGTATAAATCAAAGGTCATTTGTCTTTGTGAATGTACCTTTTTCTTTTTTCTCCTTGCTCCCCTGGCACAAAAATATATGTTGTATTGTAGTAGAATTTTGTTGTTCAAAGCATAAAAATAAAAACATTTAAAAAAAGAAAATTGCTTCCTTAAATCAGGTCTCCTCTCATTGACTTAACAGCCTCTGCTGGAGGAGAGTGGAAGGGGCGTCAAACTTCAAAGCTTGTCCTTTTTTCAGTACCAGCACTCTGGGGGAGTAACAACAGGTAAACATATAGAAGTTGCTTGGATCCTACACATTGATCAAATAACTGAATGACTCATAGGTTGAATGAACAATAAAATAAATAAATGAATTAAAATAAAGGCTGATCCTGACCTGTCTGTGTGCATGACAGTGAGTGGATTCTGAGTGAGCCACAGTACAGTGCAGTCTTTAAACTCGGTGTGGATCAACTGTTGGGCCAGGTGCTCAGTTGCCAAGTCCACACAAGGAGGAGCCTCTTGCACAAGCAGGATTTTAACCCTTTCCAGCATGGCTCTAGCCAAACATAGCAACCGCCTCTGCCCAAGGCTTATACAATACAGAAAAGAGAAACTTTTAACCCTTAACAATTATTTGTATGTTGTGCCAATACATAAAGGTTCGCCATAGAGAAAACAATATTGCATTATAATGCAACACAATCATCCACATAAGACAACTTATTCAAGACAACTTTACAATAAGGTTATGTTAACATCAGTTAGCAAAATAGATAACACATACTAAAAATAAAGAAGACTTTTATCTTATTAATTTCGACATTCGCCAATATTTTTATTTTTTATTAAAACTGAATAGGTTAATATATATGCATTATGAGCCAACATGAACTAAGGATGAAGAGTAGTATACTGTTCATCTCAATTGCCATTTAGCAAGATTAATAAATGCTGTAAAAATATTTTCATTGTTAGTGCATGATACCTAATGCATTAACTAATGTTAAGGTATAGAACCTCATTGTAATGTGTTACAGATAACTACGCCCAAATGGAATCTGGTGACCTTTTTCCGCATTACCTTCACTGATTAAATGGGAAAATGTTCGGGTTGGATTCAAGTGTGGTAAAATGTGTTAAGTAGAACTGAGTGTGCTAAAATATTAGCTAAAATATGTAATAAATTAAACATGCCAGGGGCAGGGGAAATGTAGAATTTCACGAATGACGGAAGTTCCAGTTCAGTGGAAATTTCTGCTGGTGCATATTCCATGTGGGCATCCGAATAGCTACATTTTTGGTACAATATATTACTTTGAATGTTACATAAATATGTATATTGGCTCGAGGCATCAAAATATCTACCAGAACTCCCACACACCTGAGAACAAAAGATGTCCTCTGTGTTGGGTGCAGCAGCTGAGCAGGCAATTGTCGAACCTGCTCCTTTAAATGGCAGTGTTCCAGAGCCAGCCACACCTGTGCATCAGTATGCCGAGTGAACGGGTCCAAATTAGCCCTGAGGGGACCCGAGAACAGTACAGGAACCTGTAGCGCATAAAATACTGTTGAAGATTTTGAAGGATCTTGAGGATACTGAAGACGATTTGATACTGTTGATCATGCTATACTGCTCTCCAGACTAGAATTTTGTGTGGGATGAAAAGGGGATGTTCTTAAATGGTTAAAATCCATTTGACTGATAGCATGTTCCAGGTTAAGCTCTGCAGATTTACCTCTTCTGTGGCCCGCCTCACCTGTGGTGTGCCTCAGGGCTCTATTCTTGCACCTGCACTTTTGTTCTCTTTATATGCTTCCTCTGAATTCCAATCAAATCAAATCAAATCACTTTGATTCCATTATCAGAAAGCATGGGATCTCCTACCACTTCTACGCTGATGACACTCAAATACTTACCGGTTAAACGAAATGATCACATTGCATTACAATCACTTCTAGCTTGCCTGGAGGAAATAAAAGGTTGGCTAGCCAAAAACTTTGTTTTTGAATAAAGATAAGACAGAAGTGATTGTCTTTGGTCCTACAGATAATTTTGATGTCAGTAATGCTGATTGCGGAAATCTCAATGCTTTCCTCTCTCATCAAGTACGGAACCTGGGTGTCCAGTTTGATACCCAGCTGAAATTTGACAAACATATTAGTGCCATCATAGGTTCCAGTTTTACTACTCTAAGGAGTCTGCTCTCTAAAATTAAACCTTTTTTGTCTGAGAAAATGTTAGAGATAGCGGTTCATGCTTTCATCACTTCTCATCTGGACTACTGTAATTCTCAAATCTCTTATCGTTCAACTTCAATTAGTTCAAAATGCAGCAGCAGAATTTCTAAAAGGAGGTCGGAAGTACGATCATGTTACCCCCATTTTAAAATCACTTATCTTGCTGCCGGTTCAAGCTAGAATTGATTTTAAAATTCTATTGTTTGTTTATAAATAATTACACAACCAAGCTCCCAGTTACTTATCAGAATTACTTCATCCTTACAATCCACCAAAAAGTCTGAGATCCGGTGATCAATATCTTCTCAATGTCTCACGCTCGATGCTAAAGCGTAGAGGAGGGAGAGCCTTTTAGGTTGTGGGTCCCATTTTATGGAATGGTCTGCCTATCAGTCACCTTAATTATCTGTTTTTAAATCTTCTCTTAAAACTCATCTCTTTTCACTGGCTTTTAATAGCATGTAATGTCCTGGTCTTAAATTGTTGTGTGTTTTTATAATTTTGTATTGTACAGCACTTTGGTCAGCCTTGATGCCGTTTTTAAATGTGCTATATAAATAAAAGAACTTGAACTGGAAGATACAATACAACTGGATAATGTCTGTAACTGCTGGAGCCTGGGTGAAATTCTGGATTGCGCAGATTTTTTAATAACATTCTTTCTACCACACTCAATTAAATAGTTCTGCTACCTGCCAACACTCCTTCCCCTCAAGTCTTTAATCGGTTTGGCTCTGGCTGGATCTAGCTAGTTCCATCTCTGCAACTTTTCTCTTGTATGAAAATGTAATATTGTTTAACTTGCCTGAGAAATTATTTGCAGGCGGCTGCGCAGGTCGTGTAGACCCACACAGGCAATGTTTACACCGTCAATCAGAACAGCACCACTGCTGGCCTCCACTGCCCGGAACAGACAGTTCACCAAGTGGTCAGTGTCTGCCTTTTCCGTGCTCACAACCCCAATCTATGCACACACACAAACATCAGCCTGAAATTTACATAATTACAATATATGCTCGCTCTCTCTCTTATTTACATATACACTCACCTAAAGGATTATTAGGAACACCTGTTCAATTTCTCATTAATGCAATTATCTAATCATCCAATCACATGGCAGTTGCTTCAATGCATTTAGGGGTGTGGTCCTGGTCAAGACAATCTCCTGAACTCCAAACTGAATGTCAGAATGGGAAAGAAAGGTGATTTAAGCAATTTTGAGCGTGGCATGGTTGTTGGTGCCAGACGGGCCGGTCTGAGTATTTCACAATCTGCTCAGTTACTGGGATTTTCACACACAACCATTTCTAGGGTTTACAAAGAATGGTGTGAAAAGGGAAAAACATCCAGTATGTGGCAGTCCTGTGGGCGAAAATGCCTTGTTGATGCTAGAGGTCAGAGGAGAATGGGCTGACTGATTCAAGCTGATAGAAGAGCAACTTTGCCTGAAATAACCACTCGTTACAACCGAGGTATGCAGCAAAGCATTTGTGAAGCCACAACACGCACAACCTTGAGGTGGATGGGCTACAACAGCAGAAGACCCCACCGGGTACCACTCATCTCCACTACAAATAGGAAAAAGAGGCTACAGTTTGCAAGAGCTCACCAAAATTGGACAGTTGAAGACTGGAAAAATGTTGCCTGATCTGATGAGTCTCAATTTCTGTTGAGACATTCAGATGGTAGAGTCAGAATTTGGCATAAACAGAATGAGAACATGGATCCATCATGCCTTGTTACCACTGTGCAGGCTGGTGGTGGTGGTGTAATGGTGTGGGGGATGTTTTCTTGGCACACTTTAGGCCCCTTAGTGCCAATTGGGCATCGTTTAAATGCCACGGCCTACCTGAGCATTGTTTCTGACCATGTCCATCCCTTTATGGCCACCATGTACCCATCCTCTGATGGCTACTTCCAGCAGGATAATGCACCATGTCACAAAGCTTGAATCATTTCAAATTGGTTTCTTGAACATGACAATGAGTTCACTGTACTAAAATGGCCCCCACAGTCACCAGATCTCAACCCAATAGAGCATCTTTGGGATGTGGTGGAACGGGAGCTTCGTGCCCTGGATGTGCATCCCACAAATCTCCATCAACTGCAAGATGCTATCCTATCAATATGGGCCAACATTTCTAAAGAATGCTTTCAGCACCTTGTTGAATCAATGCCACGTAGAATTAAGGCAGTTCTGAAGGCGAAAGGGTGTCAAACACAGTATTAGTATGGTGTTCCTAATAATCCTTTAGGTGAGTGTGTGTATATATATATATATACACACACATACTATATGTAAAAAAAAATCATGCATTTTTAATTGTGGCTTAAGTGTCCAAATAGTTTTGGGGTAATTTTACTGTATATGCATCCTCACATTTAACAAAGTTCCTTCTCTCCTTTTAAAATGATGAGATTAAGTCCCCTAATAGTTGGTGTAAAGGGGGCTTCACATTCATAGTTCCTGAACTTCACCTCTCCCTGTTGTGGCCAGTCAAACGGTGCACTGTAGGTGACTCTCCATGCTGCCTGAGTTAAAGAGGGGAAAGCCATTATTTCAATACCTTTCTTAGAAGGTTATTAAATCCAATGACACTATTGAAAACTAATGAGTGACAAGGCATCCTCTTTGGAATGTAGTTCACAATTAATTTATCCATTTATGGTTAGGGGTGGGGTGGCGTGAAAGGAAAAACAAATGGAGATGCATATATGCGTTAACAAGCATTATGTTACCCTGTACCTCCTTATCCATTTTGGCGAATTCACTGACTCTTTGTATACTCAACAGGTCAATGTCAACATCAGAAGCAGCCTGAGAGTATCGATGAAGAGGTTCTCTCACCTGTAACAAAAACCGAATCATTATCATAATCTTTAGAATCAGATTAAATAAAATTTAGGATATGTATTAGGATGGCTGAACTCACTTTGAAAGCAGAGATTAAGACCAAAGCCACAAGTCCAGAGTTCGGCTGAGTCTGAAGCAGGACCAAACTGATCAAGAAAAGCACAATCCCAGCAACGGCGTCTAATTGCAACACAAACCAACTGCACAAAGAAAGATAAAATGATTGGATATCAGAAAGCGATGGCATTATCCAAACGAACTATTCTTGGCTTCAGTAAAAAAATTCTTAAAACAAGATACATTTACTTGAGAACCAAAATGACAGATGTGTATCTTTCAGAGAACAGCAACTTATGCTTATAACAAGAAATAAAAAACAATTTGCTAATGGGGAATGAAAAAAAAAATAAAAAATTTCAAAGGGAAATCAAATTTATTTTTAATACCCCATTGGCACAGTCATTTTAAATTAACACCACAAAATTTTGTTACATTTCTCTGAGAGAGAGAAACATTTTTTTTGTAATTTTTATTCTTATTTAGAATTTCTTTTGAAAACTCAGAAAGAAAGAAAAGAAAATTGTTGCAGTGTACAGGTTTCTGTTTACATTTTAATTTAAACTGAATTAATTAGTGCAAAGCAAATAGAGTCAGGTTAAACAAGTCCGCATTAAAAAGCTGATCTCTTTTAAATAAAACTATAATTAGATTTTAAAATATGTAAAACAAAGAAACGATATTAGGTAAATGAAATGTTTAAGATTCTGCACAATTTTTAGGTCATTAACCAAATTTAAGCAAACTTTTGACATTGACCAAGTTAACTCCTTTCTACAAAAGGTCAGATTTCCTTCCATAAAAGCACACAAGATGCTCTTGGAACATTCGCAAATCATGATGAGATAGTACGGATCATCAGGTTCATCAGGTTTTGCACAAACTTGTGGAGCCCATGCCAGCACGAATGCATGCAGTTATTAAAGCAAATTAGGACATACCAAATAGTAAAAAATTCTGAAATTAAAGTTAAATAAACTTTCCACAAACTGTATGAAAATACAAAACAAAATGCAAAATAGATGCATTTTCACAAGTTTAATATTTATTTAGTTTTAATGCCATGTCAGCAACTAGGCTATTCACATGGCAAACAAGGGATCGTCACTACATATTTGCAATATTAGATAAGACACAAAGTTTATACAAGATAAAAACTGTAACATCTGTTCAGGTGATACTTTTTAAAAAATATCTATTAAACAAGTCTCTGTATGCATTTTCACAAGTGGATTTTTGAGCCCCATTGTGTGTAAAATGAAAGTAGGTTGACCTGAATATTCACACACACACGCGCGCACACACACACGCGCGCACACACACGCACGCGCGCCCTCTAGGGTACAACTATAGTGCTGCAACAGAATCGTCGCATTGAGGGCAAATAGTACAAATTGTTAACCTTTCTGTGATGGTTCTGTTGTACTTGACCAGCAGGTTTTGATTCATGGGTAGGAGCCAGTGCTGCTGACACACCTCCTTGTGAGAAGTGACTGAAACAATTGGGTTTGTCTCCATGGGTCTGATTTGGATGTGGGCCAATGAGAAATGAGACTGAAAGATGCACAAGGAATGCAAAAAAGGCATTTAAATATAATAAGCATTTATAAACAAATTGCCTAAAACATGAATAGAGTTAGATTTTAGGTGGTGATTTGATTATGTAACAACCTTTAAACAGTTAAACATGTAAAACACATTTAGGGCAATCACCCATACCTGAATATGAAGGAAGAGGATTATCAGTGGACACACAGCCAGGCTGAAAATTGGCATGATGAAGCAGATCACAGTAATGGTGCTTAATATCTCCAAAAGACTCCACAACCAGCTGTGCAAGTGTATCGGAAGTTTTTCATCAATTACTTGCATATCCTGAGTCAACAAGAGAACACAGTGAGACTTTATTATGGTTTAGTTAAAGGAACAGTTCACTGAAAAATTAAACTTCTGTCATAATGCGTGAATCACCTGAGTGAAGGTGTGTAATAGATGTTTGGTATCTGTTGTCTGAGCTGTATGCACAGGCAGGTGAAGAATATCTGACAGCAGTTCAGAGTGTAGAGAATCAGATGCCCTGAGAGAACCACGGGTCTGACAGTAGGCAGAACAGCACACAAGCATGGCTGAAACACAAAAACACAAATAAATTGAAAAACCCACATAGCCTCTAATTTATCAATCTAAAGAGTGACAATTACCTTGCAGGAGACCTAGCAGTCCACACACAGATAGTCGAGAGTTTCTAAGCTCTCGCCACTCCTCTAGGCCCTGCACTTCTTTGGCTTCACCTGTCCATACACTCAGAACCCCGTCCTGTGCTATACACACTGCACACACACATAGGAAGCCTACAGAATAACAAGCCACCCAGTGCCACCCAAAAGCACTCAGATACAGCCTGCGGGCCTCTCCACTGCCCTGGAATGACAAAATCACATTACATCACTACAAGATATTGAGAAGTTTTTCACAGCAAAAAATAAATACATGGAAAAAAAAAAAGTGATACTCAGCTTATAAACAAAATCATTAAAAAATAATTATTGGTCAGTACCTTTTGGAATAGCTGGTGATCTCTTGCCTCATCAGAATCACTGTGCTTATCTCTTTTACACCTGAAAATCACAGAACATTTAGGCTGTTTGTATACAGGTATTTAATATAAAATAATGTTGAGAAGTCAATGTATCCTGGGTGTGACCTAAAACTATTTAAAGGGGTCATGACATGCTTTTTTATTTTATTTAATATGTTCCTTGAGGTTCACTTATGATGTGAGTAAAGTTTTTGCACAAAAAAGTAATATATTTGTAAAACATCATCATTTTCCACCGTCATTCTGACCCTCTGTTCCGTTGCTGCTTCTCCTTTAAGACTTGACAGTAATGCCCACTGTTCTGATTGGCTGTCTGCTCTTAACTAACCTGCTCTTTCCTTGCCATCTCACTGCTACTGGGCGGGTCTACGGAAGTCATGAGGTAAAGTAGGCATTGATATTTTGTTGTGGAGGCGGTCAGATGCAAATGTCTACGGTGACATCACAATGGAATTAGAGAACGAGTCGTTTTGGCAGCTTGGTTACAACAAATGCTCTTTTTGCAGTGAGGAGGAAGTTTTGAGTTCTGAAACTTACAGTATGTTTTCATATACAATGAACTCTTATGTTAAAAAAAAAAAAAAATGGTTAAAAAAACATTTAATTGCTCATGTCATTGACCAATGATAAGGGACTACATAAAATATTTGTACCCTAAAAAATGCATTAAGTCACACCACAGGGCCATTTAAAATAAACTAGTGAAGGAACAAAAGTGATTAAAAATTGTGTAAAATTTTAATTAAATTGTGACAGCATCAAAATATACACGATCGCTTATACAATTAGATACATTTTAATCTAAAATCTTGATTAAAAAAAGCTCATGGACATGTTCTGGACCAACAAATCATATACTAAAGGTAGGTTTGCATCGCAGCACAAAACAAATGCAGGTAGGGTTGAGAAACATGTTGTTGTAGCTTGTTGATGCATCTCCCAGCTCAATGTGGAAATCAAAGGGAATTTCAGCAGCCCTGTTTGGTCAATAGGAAGAGGAGATACAAGCTCATGATTTTATTTTTATTTTTAGATTGTATCAGGGCACCATAATCCTGTGAGTCACAAGCCCCGCCTTTTCTTCTTTCAACTACATCTTTTCTTTTCCTGCACTTACAGTCATGAATAAAACAGGGCTTAAATTGGGATTGAGAATAAATTTGGAATGGCACTCTGCAACCTTCAACTATAATAAATAGATGCCATTTTATTTTACAATCCATTCAATTATCTATGTACATACTCCAGTGCAATGTTTTATTCGTTTCAATACAAACATTTCAGGATCACCACCAGATTTTCACCTCTGAAAACCCAAATTAACCCCTGACAAGCCTCCATAGTACAGATAAGACAGTATAAAAAATCATGATTAATTCTTCCAGGGATATCAAAAGGATCTTAATAATAAGAAGCATGGCTAATGCTCTTAACTGCATGCATGTTTGTCTTGGATTAAAGCTTTTATAATACATTAATGCTGGATCCCAGTGCACAGAACAACGCTGACCCATGGGTCAGATCACACGGAGTGCTTAACCCATTGTTCTGGGCTGTCTCCAATCAAATGACAAAGAGTAACACACGTACACACACGCATGCACGCACACACGCACAGTCTTCATCAGAGTAAAGAGTGGAGATAATGCTGTCAAGATCATGCTGTTTCATGCAGTTTCACTCCATGTTAGTAATGACAGTAGATGAAGTCATGTAGGACTAATTTTACATTGACCTTTTAACCTATTCTCAAATATGAAGTCACTATAGAAGGGCTAAACATCTTTACTGGCATCTTCAAAGACAATTCTTCTTTCTATCACAAACAGAAACACAAACAACTAACCTGTGGCACTGCTGTTGGGAGCTGTCAGGTGGAAGCTCTTCTGTAGTACCTTGGAAAGGAAAGGACATTTTTCAACAACAAAGACAATTATTCCCAGAGCAAAATGATATTATATTGCAAATTATATTGGATCATTTGTTTAATTTAAGTATCAGTCTCAGAAATTACAACAAACACAAATGAGAACAGTTGGCTATAGAAATGTATGTTTATAGAATAGCTCAGATAATTTGGTCTGTTCATATTGAATTTTCTGACATTTTATATATTTTGGAAGTGGCAAATCTGAGCACAGTTTGAGACACTGTTCTCTCCTGAAACTCTAGAGGTTACACATTTGAGATCACTAGGGTCTTTTTTAGGAGGAAATTCAGAGAATCAATTAATTTGCTCTCTTTTTAATCTCAATAGTCTAAGAGAAGCATTTGAGAAATTAGAGATCTCTTTTGTGATTTTTCTTTCCAATGGGTTTGCAATTCAAGCCATATAAATAAAACTACATTACTTATGGATTTGCGACCATAAATAGAGTGTGACTATACCTTCCGTAGTAACTAACTGAGCGGTGCCCAGATCCTTACTGAGAAAGACTTTCTCCAGATTGCAAAGAGACTGCTGTGCCTGTGTAAATCATGCAAAACATGAATGTTTTGTAAGTTTTATTAAATCTAATAATATATGTTTTCATGTTATGCCAAATGCACATCACCTGTTTAAGGCCAGAGAAGTGTGCAGGAAGCTCCAGCAGAGGGAGACGCAGCAATCTGAAGTAACAGAGGCATGAAAAGATCTGAGATGGGGTGAGGACATTCCCATCATCCACCAGGACAAAAAAACCAAGACCAGAGAAAGAAACCTTCACGGAGAGACAAAATAATAGTATGGGATATAAAGGACAAAGAATAGATGTACAGTCCATCTGGTCTTTACAGAATAATGGGGACTGTGGAAGAGGATAATAGGTTATGACTAAAGCCTGTTCTGATGTTCTGAAAGAGTGGCATCACTGGGACCTCAATGTTCTGATCTCAGATTGTAATCTATAATAAACTTTGGTTTGGGTTTAATCTCAGAGCTCTGTGGATTTATTTTGTTAGTAAGCCTCTCTGCATCTGGAGAAGAGAAGCATGGTAATTTGAAGTCATAATCATTGAAAGGGTATTGCAGTGTTAACTAAAAAAATTGTTTTTTCAAAATGATCACAGGGGACATGTTGCTAACAAATGTCCTGATAGACTGATATCGACCCCATACGGCCGAGTTACAGAAAAGTGCAATCTTCCATAGGACATCTTTGCATCAATACATGCACCAATCAGCCACAACATTAAAACCACCTGCCTAACATAGTGTAGGTCCCCCTCGTGCGGCCAAAACAGCGCAAACCTGCATGCTATTCTTCTCACCACAATTGTACAGAGAGGTTATCTGAGTAATCGTAGACTTTGTCAGTTTGAACCAGTCTGACCATTCTTTGTTGCCCTCTCTCATCATCAAGGCATTTCCATCCACAGAACTGCCGCTCACTGGATGTTTTATGGTTTTGGCACCATTCTGAGTAAATTCTAGAGACTGTTGTGCATCAAAATCCCAGGATCACAGAAATACTTGATGTGAACATTAACCGCTCTATACAATTGTGGTGAGAAGAATAGCATCTCAGAATGCTATTCTGAGAAGCGGGCTGATGCTATTTTGGGGAGCTACACAATATTAGGCAGGTGGTTTTAATGTTGTGGCTGATCGATGTATGGGCTTACCTTTTCCTGTGACGCTACTGATTGCATGTTGCGTGAGCAGCCTCTGAGATACGGGCTCTGGAGGTGTGTGGATCAATGAATCATGCTCACATAATCAATGAGGAGTGCGATTCAGAGGCATTTTCACTCTAAGGTAAAATTTCTACTCCACTGATGGTTAGGTTTAAGTTTGGGGTTTGTGCATATGGTTAATAAAATATGCATTCCTGTTGACTGTGTTGGATCATTTACAACCAAAAACAACTCTCTTTACAAACTGCTTTTGGCGCCACTCTGTGGACATTTCACCCATAAACCAGAACACACATGCATGCGTACATTCAACACCACTCCCATTTTGGCAACTGAGGGCAGTGATTCAAATATTCAGTAAGCACAGACCGATTTCAACTGGAGAACTTTCGACCTACTGTTGCCAAATTCACTGTTGGATCATTCTGGATTTTTCAGGAAAGAAGTCTCACAAATCTTCAACACCAACAGTCAGCACTGACAATAATTTATGGCAATACAATTACCAAGCACTCACCAGGAAAGGCATACAGATTGAATCAAGCATAGAGAAGGCTGTCAGATATCTCAGAATTTGTAGTATTTCCAGCTCACTGGCCCGTGACTCTGAAACTCTCTGATGGAACCATGGCTCCCATGCAAGAAATTTCAGTGCCTACACAGATTAAAACAGCAGTTTCAAAATCCAATCAGATTGAAAACAGTACAGTATAGCACTATTTAACAAGTGGTTCATCTATAAATCTATCAAAATATTTTAATGAATTCTAGTACCATGACAGGATCACATGCAAGTATTAACAAGTGAAAAGACCTGAAGTTTATGCAGCATTTCCTTAATAAGCTGTTCACTCCTTTCCCTGATGATCTCCTGAGATCTCTGAGGATCAACAAAGATCATAAAACATTGCAGCATCAAACATATACATTATAATATCCTTGTCTAATTGTAGGTTCATATATACACACACACTCCTGGCAACTCTTGAGCAGTGTCCCCTTACTAACCCGAAGCTGTTTGACTTTGCGCTCCACTGCTGAACGGACAGAGATGAGGACTATCAGTAATACTGCCCCCACCAGCACACCGGGGCCTAGTTCCCTCCACAGTAAGCTCAGATACAGAGCGACTCTCAAGGGGGAGGACCAGAGACAGGCCAGTGTGACTCCCAGTCCTGCCACACGCTCAACCTCCACTGACAGTAGAGTGTCAGCATCAGTGGTGTTGGATTGCATTTGAGATCTATGGGAAAGAGACAGTGTCTTTCAAATGTATAGGAGGAGGGAGAAATGGAGGGAACATGAAACATGGATGAAAAAGAGAAAAATTTCAGCAAATAAATAAGCTTTGGGTATAAATGAAGAAATGTATTGCTAGCACTCTCAAAAGAGGTTTTGGTGGGAGAGAGAAAAAAAAATAAATCACAATCAGCCTCAAGAGTGCTCATCTTCAGGAGTGAGATAATTATCTTTACCTTCCTGTAGAGGGTGTCAGCCAGAACAGCCTGTGCATTGGCTATTGTTACCCTGCTGTGTCTCTCAAGCTGATATTTAGAAACAGCAGAGCAGAAAACTGCCCCCAGCACCACCAGTGAATATGTGTATCCCACCCAGTCAAACACAGGCTGCCTCTCACAGAACAGGATAACCCATCTGAGGTTAAAAGCCACAGATTAGGTTAAAAGTCTGAATATTAAACACCCAAATTCAAACATAAGGTTTTAATTGTGGCTTGAAATAGTGTCATGGTCATACCTGAGAGTCAAAGGCCCGAGAATGCCAAGAAGATCAGTTGACAGTCTCAGAAGCACAACTTTGATTAAGTTTGGACGGAAAGTCTTCAATATTGCATAGAGGAGTGAGTAACCAGAAAAAGTGTTACTGGAGAACAGCAATGTCTCTCTCCCTGATTCCTCTTCTGGGTTCAATCTCTGTATTATCCAAATAATGAAAAGGTTGCATACTGTTTACATCATGCTTTCCATAAAAAGAATCTCTCTGATACAAACAACAATGAAAGCCCAGTGTCTGGAGCTGTGAAATATTCCAGATCAACTGTCTAATTAACACTGTGATAAATCAAGATACACATAAACACAAAACCACACTTGTTTTGTATCTTCACAGTTACCTCATAGTAATTCTGTTGTTTTTTCCACTCATGCTCAAACAGAGAGCATAGGGTGTGTACAGAGTCCTCATTATACAGCTTACAAAGGTCAGCCAACCGCAGTGGTCCCCTGTGGCCCATGACAACCAGCCTGAAAAGAGAATATTTTTTTTTTTGTTAAAGGCTCCTGGGTAGAGAGCATAGATTCTCATGACAGAATTACCTTATTCACCAGCAGTTTATTTGGCTAAGGTGGTAAGACACTTTTGGCACTGAACACAAATAGCTGGACATATCTCACAGTAGGAGGCAAAAGAGTCTCTATTATGCATTTACAGTAGTTGACACTAAATGAATCAAGCTAATATGCATTTATTAGATAAATATTATAAAGCTAGTATTAGGTGTATCAATGTAATGTATATGATCTTTCATCAAAAATAAAAAATAAGTAAAAAAAAATATTATTAATTTATTTATGCTTACAATCATTGAACTGAAATATTTCAGTTAAAATAAATATAAATAAAGCATAAATACAAATTATTTAATTTAAAAAATTATTATTATAAGTATTTATTTATATAAATTCCAACAGTTTCAAACAAACACTGTTTTCAATGTATTGCGAGTACTTATAATAATTTTTCTACCACAACGCGAACTTCTCCAATGGTCTTGACTCAATCAAACATAAATTCCGTTTCTGTATGAGAAAGCATCAGTGAAAATTTTAAATGAAAAATGAAAGTTGTGCTTACCTCAATTCAATAAGTCTTCTAGGCAGCTGGCAGTGGGTAAAAACAAAAGGAGCAGTGAAACCCTGCAAGGCTGCATGCGTGTCTCATAAAGCGTGTCACTCTCAACTAGAACAATAGCACGTTATTGGAAAATAGATAAAGTAGCCAACCTTTCACGAATTTTAAACTTCCCGAATTCATTCACGATTTACACCTCCTCTAATGTGCATTGCAATCGTATTTTACGTTTTATTTGCAGAATAAAAGCGTTTCTAGAGAATAAATTGAGGGGAGCGCATTTGGATGAGGGCGTGTCTCCCAGCTGTCAACAGCACGGTGAGGTGTAGGTTCATTTTGAGTCGGGCTAGATAACATATTTCCAAAACACTCATTTAAAATACTATTTGAAAAATACGGTAGGGTTAGGGTTTGGTTTAGGGTTATGTTTAGATACACCTTCTAGCTATATAGACCATATTCAGAGTAGCCATGATTTAAATATTGACAGGAATGAAAACGAGGCTGTGATGAGGGATTCATAAATAAAACATTTATACAATAGACAAAAAAACTGTAGACAAAAAACAAAACAAATACAGAAAGAAACTAGTTAAAAAAAAATTATTCATAGAATCTTCATGGGCGAACAAATACTGTCAAGAAAATGCCATGGTGATATTTAATGGTGGTGTGTGTGTGTGTGTGTGTGTTTACCATTATGTGTTTAGGATTGTGACTATTTTCAGAACAAAATTTCTGGAATAAAATACTTTTTTTCCCCATCCCAGCTTAATATGCAGAGACATCTGGAATTCTTCAGTTAATTTTCTCAAAAACTGGAAACAATAAGTCTCTGTTGGGGCAAAAAATACCTTTTTTTTGTTTTGTTTTTTGGACATCCAGCCTAACACAACAAAACTGACCCTAAAAATAAATAAATAAAATAAAAACCTTTGATTTATTTCCATTGTTTTCTGTGATTCTCGTTATTGTAACACATTTGTTTTAACTATATTGTAAAAATATAGTATCCTTTTTATTTCATTAAAATCTGTGAAATGGAGAGGCAGAATCTAGGGAGCACCTAGATACACTAGTGTATAAATACTTCACATTTAAAAATATATATATATTTTTGTTGTTACAATAAGAATATCACATTGACTATATTTTCTGCATTGCGATAATGAGAATTGGAGGTAAAATGTGCATAAATTTCTTAAAAATATGAATGGCCCTAAAAATAGGCTGAAAGTTCTGTAAAAAGAAAGGCAAAGTATATGTAAAAAATAGACAACATTAATGAGAGTTAGTTTGCTAGCTAAAATAATTATTTATAATTAAACATTTAATGAGGCACATATACGACATATTAAGAATTCATCCTTCATTAATTCAAAATCCTATTGTACCAAGTGCACATTAAGTAACCCACAAAAGAGGGATTTGTTGTGGATTATTTGATTGCAGCAGGTCTTAATCCAAAAACAAAATGAGGATGCATTTTGAAAACACGCAGGTGCTTTCACCAACATGCTACAAGATCGTAACCTTAAAATAATATATTTTGAAGAATAAAACAGCTTCTTTTCACATTAGAAGAGAGAGAGAGAGTAAAAGCAATATATATATATATGTTTGTTTATTTAAGCCTGTCTAAATCTCTCTCACTCTTCTGGCTCAATGTATCTGTAGAAACAAAAAACAAAAGAATTTGTTCATGTATGTGTAAACAGATGGATGATATTTCATTTTGTATTAAGTGGTGTGGGGGGGGGTCAGGACAAGAATGAGCAAATAATGAGTTAACTTTCTGGTTTAACATAAGCCCAGTTTTGTTGCTGAGCAACTTGACACACAAAGGCCCATGTTGTCTTGTGTGTGAAAAGGGGTGGTAATGGAAAAATAGTGTGTATTTAATTTACCTTAAATATCTCATGCAAAGTAGATTTTTACAATCTGTTAAACAGAAAACAACTACCAACATGTCTTTAATGCTGTCTCCTCAGAATGAGAGGTCCAGTAACAAAATTGAACCTGCAACAAAGGAAGAGAGTGATACAAACAACATAATCCAGTCAGGTGATTACCAAATTTCTCTTGCAGTATGTTTATTTAGATTAATTTTATGTTGAGACCATTGAACAGGGACTAACCGTTTACCGTTGGGTTTTATCAGATGGTGATCAATCCAGCTCTGGGTTTTGTGGATACCTCCTTACTTTTTTCTCAATTCTTCTTGTCATTTTTACATTTCCTTTCTCAGTGTGGGGTTGTATTAAGGTAAGTTAAGAATTACTTTTAATGAATTACTGCAGATATAATTTTAAGGTACTTATCTGGGAATTGTATACTTAGGTCACTTCAAATAATGAACTGATCATTAATTTAAGAAGCTGAGAAGGATTAGATGAGATATATTTTAAATCCGTAGTTTAACTTTTACCAAATATATAAACAAAAACTTAATTCCCTAAATAAGTAAGAATTTAATGCAAACAGACAGCTGCAATTATGAAGACACAAATTGTACAAGCAAATGTGAAATCAGATCACACCAGATAAATATGCACATATTAAATCCTCATAGTTTTTCCTGTTCATTAAAAGGTCGTCCAGGAATATGAGAGAGCAGTTATTTTCCGTTTGGGAAGACTCCGCGGCGGTGCTAAAGGACCTGGTGAGTAATTATTACTTAAAGGGATAGTTCACCCAAACATGAAAATTCCCTCATCATTAACTCACCCTTATGCCGTCCAAGATATGTATGACATTCTTTCATCTGCTAAACTCAAATGAAGATTCTTAGAATTTCTCAGCTCTTTTGGTCCATACAATGCAACTGAATGGGTGCCAAAATTTGTAAGCTCCAAAAAAAAAATCACATAAATCAGCATAAAATTCATCCAACAGACTCAAGTGGTTGAATCAATATCTTCAGAAGTGATATGACAGGTGTGGGTGAGAAACTGATCACTTTCACATTCTTTTTCTTGTGTTTTTGGTGATTCATATGCTTCATGCATACCACCCTCTACTGGATAGGGAGAAGAATTTCAAGCAAAAAAGGACTTAAATATTGATCTGTTTCTCACCCACACCTATCAAATCACTTCTGAATATATGGATTAAAACACTGGAGTCATATGGGTTAATTTTATGATGCCTTTATGTGCTTTTTGGAGCATCAAAATTTTGGCACCCATTCGCTTGGTCATTGGTATGGACCAACAGAGCTGAAATTTATTTTAAAAATCATAATTTGTGTTCTGCAGAAGAAAGAAAGTCATACACATCTGGGATGGCATGAGGGAATTTTCATTTTTGGGTGATCTGTTCCTTTAAGGATTATTTCACCTTTAATTAAAAACGGACCAAAAGTCTATATTTAAAAATATATATAAAAAAGGAAAATGTTCACCTTTCTTCACCTATCTTCTGAAACGTGTAAATGATTTTTAAGTGTTTGTTTACAGTACAACTGCGCTGTGCTGACAGTTGACATATCATTTTTAAGGGTTGTTCTGGATTATTCCATGTGTGGACACATTTCGGAAGGTAGATATGCGGACAGTGTCTTTCGACATCCCTCCTCAAGAGGTGAGTATTGCACCTGCAGTTCTAAAGGGCCAAATATGTCAAAATACAGTTAAAGATTTCACAGTTACATGCCTCCTCAGGTGCTGACCAAAGACTCTGTGACTATCATGGTGGATGGCGTGGTCTACTACCGAGTCTTCAACCCCACTGTCTCTATTACCAAAGTAGAGAATGCTAATCATGCCACACAGATGCTGGCACAGACCACTTTAAGGAACATGCTGGGTACCAAGAGCCTGGCAGACATCTTAAAAGACCGTGAGGAGATGTCAGAACAGATGGAGGTGTGAAAACTCTCACAAACCACAAAATAGCGTGTCTAAAAAATCTCAGTATTTCTAAATATACCAGATAATTTTTCTTTTTCACTATCTTTGCATTTTGGACCAGCAATGCAAAAGCAAATAATTTAATGCTCTGTGACAAACACACTGGCAATCAAAATACTCATGGAGCCTGCCACATATCCTTTGCCTAACAGGCAGTGCTGTATGCCGCATCCAAGAACTGGGGTATCAGAGTGGAACGGGTAAATCTTAAAGATGTCAAACTGCCCACCGCTTTGCAGAGAGCAATGGCAGCTGAAGCAGAGGCCTACAGAGATGCCCGGGCCAAGGTAAGAGTCACTGAAAGACTATTACTTGCTTCACACACAAACACAGCACGTCTGTTCTCCATAGTCTGCCAAGTTTAGTCTTATCAGCTTTGCAGCTTTGTGTTGTGTCTGTCTGGGGAGACACAGAGTTCTCTGATTGGTGGATGAACACCTGCAGCACCCTGCACGTGCTCAAAGGGATAGATGAACTGTAACCCCCCCTAAGCCAATACATTTCCATAACAAGAGCTGCGGATCAGTAAAGCATTGCAAAAGCTTTGCTGTTCTAGACACTTACCCTGTTTTTTTGTCTTTGGTTTATTGTTACATTATCTAATGACTTGGCAAGACGAAAGAAAATGTATTATCTTTTCACTCATTTATCTAACATTCATTCAGTTGTTCTTTAAGGCATCCCTCTGCTGCAGTGATTATGTTGCTTATGTTTGTCTGATTTCTCATACACAGCAAAAATAGATAAATCATTAATTTTTTATTAGTATTTTTTACCTGTTTTCCAGTGAAAAATTCTTTAAAACAAGATACATTTACTTGAGAAGCAAACATACATTGTAAAAAAATCCTGTTAAATTTACGGTAAAAACCGGCAGCTGATTCAAGCTGTAGTTGCCAGAAATTCACTGTAAACAAATACGGTAACTACATTTCAGGCTTTACGGGATGTCATTTTGATGCCTGAATATTTTAGGGTGCATTCTTGTCGTTTATTGTATTAAATGGTAAACTTGATATTAACCTTCTGATTATACCTCTTTATAATGTATTTTTAATCACTGTATAATTACAGAAGGCACATGATGACATGAAGTTAATCAATAGTGGCCGTTCCAGGATCAGTGACCAATAAACACACAGAGACAGTGCTCAGTGTCACTCACACAAACATTAAACAACATCAGGGTAACACATGTGATATTTAAATAATGCAGTAAACATTAAACTACATTAAATATCAAACAGAACACCCCAATGTACATTACTGATATTAAAAATAAGAAGAACCATAACTATTCCCATAAAAATTATAAGTAAATATAATGGGTCACACAGGGAAATCTGAACGCCCGATTATTGATTTTAACTCTAAATTTAACAATAATTTACCATAAAAAGTATGTAAATATATACTCTCTTGTTAAACATGACATACATTTTAACATTAATTATACGGGGAAATCAGATTTTTACGTCTAAAAAATGTAAATTTTAAAAGAAATTTCCGTAAAACTACACTTATTGTCTTTTTAAATATATTAAAATTTTGTACCGTATATTTTAAGGTAACTACACGTTTACCAATTAAGGGTTTTTTATTGTAGCATTTTTACAGACTTTTACTGTAAAATTATGGATCTTATTTTTCACAGTGTATAGATATTTAAATCAAACCCTTTGGCTTGTTTGAGGTCTATATCTAGCTAAATGTATTGAGGTTTATGCTTAAAACAAGAAAAAATTAATTATTAATATCCAATGTGGTAAGAATATATATTTTCTAAAAACAAGTCTTATCATCTAACTTAAATTAGCTTCTCAATTTTTTGTAATTTAAAGGGTGTTTAGACATTTTACTAGGAAACAAGACAAAACTTATAAAGAAATAATTTTTGCTGTGTGAAATTAATTTTAAATGCTCATTCAATGAAGACTATAATAATGGACATTATATTGTTGACTGGAAACCTAAGCCTGTACGTCCTCACACTGTGGCACAATGCAATGGAAAAACAAACTGGATTTGCTCAATGGAAATTTCAGATTAATTAGAGGTGTGTGCCAGAGGCACTGTGAATTTGGTGATTATGATAATCACTGTGTTCATATGATAATCGCATTCATGATGTTGTTGTCCAGTGAACGTCATGTGTTACCTTTGTAAGATAAGCTCTTTTAAATTTGTTCACAACCTCAAAAGGTTCAAGAGATTCCCCTATATTAGAGTGTGTGTGTTTTGTCCTGAACAGGTTATAGCTGCAGAGGGAGAGGTGAATGCCTCGCGTGCTCTGAAAGAGGCGGCAGATGTGATGTCACAGTCACCATCAGCTCTTCAGCTGCGTTATATGCAAACACTGACGGAGATAGCATCAGAAAGGAATTCTACCGTGATCTTCCCTGTTCCTATTGACCTTATTTCTCATTTCATGCATAGGTGACTTCCTAAAATGAATTTAAACCATAAAATAAACAGAAAGTGTTAGGCTTTTCAATATTTTAAAACAACAGCAATTAAGTTATGATGTTAAATTAATAAGACATTTTTAAGTTTAGCACTATTTCTAGGTCACTAATCAATTAAGCACATTTGTGATATTGACCCTGTGTGGCATGTTTTGTACTCCTTGGTGCGAAACGTCAGATATCCTTGGTTCCACTGAAGCACAAATGATGCTCTTTGGAACATTCTCAAATCATGCTGGTGTAATATGGGTTATCAGGTTTTGCACTAGTAGAGTCAATGCCAGCTTTAGTGCATGCTGTCATTATAAAAGCTTAACACTTAAGTTTTGTCACCCTTTAAAAAAAAGTTAACAAATGTTGTGATCTGCTTTATAAAACTTAGAATCAACATAATAGTGAATTCTGTTAGGGTACATAGGTAGGTAATATGTATAGTACTTTGCCTTACATATCTTACAGCCTACCTCTGATCTGATCTGCCTGGGCAATTTATGTAGAAGAGTAATCTTGTAAGGATGTATCAGGATATAATGGAAGTGTACTCATGTGATTCTCATTGTGTATGCCTGTGTGTTAGCATACCTACCTAAAAACCTTTAGAGATAAAAGCAATTAAGTTACATGACAATATGGTGGTTACATTTCTTGACACTATCATGGCAAAATACTTACTGTCAATCTGTTGGCCTGAAACTGGTAAAATGGGCCCAGTGAGCCTTTATCAGTGAGCCCTATAATTGGATTGACTACATCAGATGCAAGAATTGGTGAACAGTTTAGTAAAGTTACCGTAATCTGCTATCTAATCTGTTTCATCCTCACATGTGAATAGCATCTGTTCTGACCCTGAAACCTAAAGACACACTCTCATTTCTACTGTCCCCATGACACAAAATACTATAACTCTTAGCCCATTTAAATCTCAATTTGAATAGCTATCTTCCGCAGGTCATTATGGAATTTACTAATTCATAGAGTCTTTCAGCCATGGTTTTAATATTAATAGCAATACAGTACTGTAGAGCATTTTTGCTTAGGTGTTACAGTAATCGCACAGTAACATCCATTAGCTATAATAAGTAATTTTTTTAATTATGTCATGGGAAGTGATCTGCAATTCACCTGTTGGAGGACTGAGCCAGATATCAGCCAACTTGAGCCATGAAGCATTGCTTTATATAGAGTTAACTAGTTCCTGAATCTATATACTCATATCACCGTTACATTCCAAATGTTTAGGGGCTGGATGTTACGGGTTTGAAGATCAGTGCGGAAATTTGTAATAATGGCCTTAGCTAGTAAATATCATCCCACCACATTATTGTACTTACAGTACATGGTCTTTTTGCCATAACAGGGTTGAACTTGAAAAGGCCAAGTGTAAATGCAATGACATACTAATAAAGACTGTTAGAGAAACATACAACTGTTTTAACCAGAGTCACAGTCATTTCTGTTTCTGCAACTACTATGCATTTCTACACAACCGCTCCACAAACACACACAAAAAAATGCTCTTAAGTAAGTTAGATTACAAACCATTTTTTAGTGTTAATTTCATGCAGGACATAATTTTAGAGGAAACAATGTTTCAAAGCACTTAGCAGGGAAGAATGACAGGTAGTTAGAGCTGGACTATACAAATACTGTATATGGATTATTGCTTCTCTGGAGACTACTACAACATAACAATAACAACTTCTCCCAGTCTCTTACAACCAGTGTTGCTCTTCTACATTACACCGATCAGCCACAACATTAAAACAACCTGCCTAACATTGTGTAGGTCCCCCTCGTCCTGCCAAAAGAGCAACTTGCGTATCAGAAAAACTTACTATTCTTCTCACCACAATTGTACAGGGTGGTTTTCTGAATTACTGCAGACTTTGTCCGTTCTAACCAGTCTGGTCATTCTCTATTGACCTCTCTCATCAACAAGGCATTTTCATCCACAGTACTGCCTCTCACTGGATGGTTTTTGTTTTTGGCACCATTCGTGTAACTCGAGTAACTCAGCAGTTACAGAAATACTCAAACCAGCCCATCTGGCACCAACAATCATCCATTATCTAATTATGCAGATGCAGGTCAGGAGCTTCAGTTAATGTTCACATCAACCATCAAAATGGGGGAAAAAATTTGATCTCAGTGATTTGTACCATGGCATGATTGTTGGTGCCAGATGGGCTGGTTTGAGTATTTCTGTAACTGCTGATCTCATGGGGACAGAGAATGGTCAGACTGGTTCGAACTGACAAAGTCTACAGTAACTCAGATAACTGCTCTGTACAATTGTGGTGAGAAGAATGCTATTCTGAGATGCAGGTTGTTGCTGTTTTGGCGGCACAAGGGGGACGTGCACAATATTAGGCATGTGGTTTTAATGTTGTGGCTGATCGGTGTATATGTTCGCAATGTGAAAATTACATACACGTATTACTGGCAGGGTATGCTTTGCTAAGCCATATCTTGTGCCTGCAATGCTATAAATATACTGTACCTTTGCTGATGTGGCCTACTCACTGGAGTTTGAAAAGAGAACCATTCCTCATCTATGAATGACCTTGTGCCCCATGATGCGGAGCAGAAGACTTGGAAAGCAACATGAGTATTTTGTGCTTTGAATATTGGCTGCTGAGAGCATGAAACCATTACAATTCAAGAGACATATGGAAACCAAACATGTCAATAGTTTTTGCATATTGGAGGGCTTATGCAATTTATGGTAATATAAAAACATTTCAATGTACATTATTTGAGTTCAGATCACCTCCAGGGCAAGGAATCTCCACGGCAAACCCTGAGAAGTGGCGTGTAATGTTCTTCAAACAATGTCAAATCTGTTGTCAAGTTGTCAAATCAGATATGATTTAATGTATATGGTAATATAAATACATTTGTTTTCTTTTAAAGATGTTTTTAATTTTGTACAATAAACAATTCTGCTGCTGTGCTAGGTGGCCATTTGATGTCCTGTATAAAATCTGGGTCCTGAAACAAAACCAGTTTACAGCCACTGCTAGAGTACTAGAGCTTTATAGTACAAGTGTCCTGATAAAGTTTCTTTATTAAGGTCTTGTTAATCTTCACCAAATCTTTCTTTTGATTTTCTATACTCTTCTGGAAAAGTTTCTAAGCTGCCCTGCTGACTTACCACACTATTGCACTAACCACAGAGCAAGTATTCTGAGATCTTGTCCAATCTCCTTCACCCCGCCCATTACCCCTCCTCCATGGCTATCCCTAGTTCTTTTCTCTTCTTTACTACATGTACTCCCTCTCATCCTTCCCTCTGTTGACCTCTCTCTCACTTCCTGGTAAGGATGTCACTGAGGCGTTTCCTGAGTTTGGTGAGCATCTGTATGCTTTGTAAAGGTAAGAGACAGAACAGGTCTCAATAGATTAAGCAAATTTAATGTGGTTAGCTGTCTGATTCCTTGACTCTCCTTGTCTGTTGGAGATGACTTAAAAATGTAAAATTACTTGTGTTCAGGGGAATATGCTTTTTAAATAAGGGTAAAGACTGCTCCATGAGATGATTTCATTTTTGAACATTTATTATCTTGTGTGATGAACTTAAACAAGGACTGTGTTTGTGGTCAGAGAGACCATTTTAATAGCTCGGAAAATATACTTAACATTAAAATTAGGCTGACTTTTCACAATCTTTCAACTGTCCACCAAGTAATGTTGATTGTGTTTGAGGTCCCAGAAACCTCAGACATAAAACATAGATGGTACAATTTTCAGAGGCTAAGATTCTCTGACTGGTATACACATTGAAGGGATACATTACTGCCAGTTGTTTTTATTTTCTTCTACAATATGTTTTTATTGGGGTAAAATTGATCCCGAACAGAAACAATGTTAAAATGTAAAGACAAAACTTCATAATATCTGCATACTGGGTTTTAATTAGGTCAAAGGATCTTATCAAAAGAATCTGAAGGGAAAACAAAAGGTTTGTAGAAACATGTGGAACAAGAGGTGGGATGATCTGCTTTTTTTATAGAAGCCTGATCCAATTGTGCCTTCAACGTGCACGCTAATTACAGAGCTCAGATCACCTCCAGGGCCGGGAATCTCCACGGCAAACCCTGGGAAGTAATGTGTAATGTTTTTCAAAACGATGTCAGCTAGACAAATGAGATACTATCTAAGGTTCTGCAGGACTGGGAGGATGTTATGTAGGTAGAAGCATCAATCTTTGATATGTGGGAATAACAGAGACTATAAGGAATGGAAAACTGGGTCACTAAAACCCAGGCTTAGTTCACGTTAGGTCAGTGAGCTAAGATTTTGGATGAATGCTATTCTGAGATGCGGGTTGATGCTGTTTTGGTGGCATGAGAGGGACCAACACAATATTAGGCAGGTGGTTTTTCAGCGTATATGCAGACCAGTTTCATACACTCAGCAGCAAACACGTCATCACTTTGCTCATTCTTGAAGTACAAAAACCTTCATAACATTTGTGTGAATGGTGACTAGATCCACAACTTTGGACTGCCAACTGCACCGCATCGAATCGTCCTTGTAGGAAATACTGTAATTGTAAGGGATAATATACAGTGAGCTGATTTAATAACAAAATACACTCCATTCATAGTGATCTGACATGGTGATCATCAGGTTGGTCTTTCAGGATTTATTTTCTGATAATGACAAGTACATATGAAATAAAGATTCTAGATGAAATTGTTGTATTACGTATTTGACAAGAAAAAGACTGCAGAGTGATACAAGAGACAATGAACTAGTACAGCTACATAGGAAATAATTTGCCAGGCACAGTGATTCATTGATTGAATGCAGAGTGCTACAACTGACCAATCAGAATGAAGAATTCCAAAGAGCTGTGTAAAAAAGATGGATAGATTATTCTCCTGAATTAGCTGTTGATCCTAACATAAATCTGTATCTAAAAGCAAAAAGTATAACTAGCCATAACAATTATACTTTTCAATAATTAACAGCATAATCCCTTTCATACACAACAGAGAAGTAAATGTTTCTTCTGTCTCTAGGTCAAGAAAGTGAGTGCGACAACTTCACTGATCTGTATTTCCATGAGTCGTTCATGGGGACATATCTGGATGTTCGTCTACTCCTCTACACCCGCGCCATCCTAGAGTGTGGTCAAGAGCTTCCCCACCATAACTTCTCTCAACAGCCCCTGTTTGACGTGACCAGACCCACAACTTTTGTCATACATGGGTACCGACCAACAGGTGCACCACCCATCTGGATCAACCACATTGTGCACCTGCTAGCAGCACAGAAAGACATGAACATCCTCGTAGTGGACTGGAACAGAGGCGCTGCCAACCTTAACTACTTCACAGCTGTGGCCAATACACGTCGTACAGCTACAAACATCACTGGTTTCATAGAGGGCATGGTGGTGAGCGTTATGAGACTTGTATTAAGAATTTGGGGGTTACCAATATTGTGCTCATAGGGTTATGTTTGCTTGGCAAAGAAAAATACATCCATCCATGAAAAGCTTGCCTGAAATCAAGTTTAAAAGACCTTGAAGTTTGGGTGTTAACCCAAACCTTAACACCCAATCTTCAAGGCCTTTTAAACTTGATTTCAGGCAAGCTTTTCTCAGCAAACATTAAGCTTCTTTCTAGTTGTAAATTGTTTGTTTAGTTATGTCTGCCAAATGGACAGATGTGGTGAAAAGTCTATATTTCTTTCAGAAAGAGGGAGCATCACTTGACTCCATCCACCTGATTGGGGTCAGCCTAGGTGCACATGTGGCTGGGTTTATTGGGGCGATGCTGGGTGGAAGAGTGGGCAGAATCACAGGTGAGGCTCATGAGAGCAAATTAAACAAAACCTGTTCTAATATCTTTAAAGAGTTTTGTTCAATAAAACTTAGAAAATGCTTTTTTCCATTTGAATTACTCTAGGTCTTGACCCAGCGGGGCCAATGTTTGCTGGTGTTCCCCCTGAGGAACGCCTTGATCCAACTGATGCCCAGTTTGTTGATGTGCTGCACACAGATATGAACTGTAAGCGTAATACAGCATGCGATCAAGCTACTGATAGAAAAAAGTACATTAAAATATGAAGATCTACATGTAGTTGTGTAAGGCTATATTTGAAATGGAATACTAGCGTACTGCTTAGTATATACTGTACAAACTGCCTATTATTTAAAACAAATAGTATTGTAAACAGTATGTATTTGAGTATTTTGTTGCTGCTTGACCTCAATACATTCAGATATCATCTTTCAAATAAAAAGGGATATTTGTAATTTCTCATTATATTTTGTGGTATACAAAAGCAGTCTGATCAAATAATGAGTTAAAATAAGATGTTAAAAATCCTGGACGATATTGCTTCTGTGTCATTTTTCACTTTGAAAATGAAAGATTGAGCACACTGCTTTGAGGGATGCAGTATTCTTTGCAGGAGGACCTGTTGTACATTTTGGCAAATATAGAATTTCATATGGACATTCTACACATACTGCAAAAATTGTACCAAAAGTGTGCTATTTTAAATTTAAACAGACTAATACTCTCACGCTTAAAACTCTGTAATGTTTCCTGTGGCAGCCTTTGGCCTTAGAGGAACCCATGGCCATATTGATTTCTATGCCAATGGAGGATTAGATCAGCCCGGTTGTCCCAAGACCATCTTCTCAGGTCAGTCTTTATAAGATCTGGAAGACATCAGGATCTAAACATGTAAATGAGATGTAAATTATGAATGAGCCTCAAACAGAATGCTATCAAAATAAAAACAAAACAGAAAGCTATAAGGATAAATGAAATGATTCTACCAAAGCATGTTTCCATATAAATGTACCTAGCTTTGAAACTAAGATTGTCTTTATTACATAATCCATACAACGGGATTGATTTTGAAATGGGAAGGATGTTCATTTACCCATTTGTGCTCTTCTCCACAGGGAAATCTTATTTCATGTGTGATCACCAGAGGTCTGTTTTCCTGTACCTGTGTGCTCTGAATCACACCTGTAACCTTACAGCATACCCCTGTTCCTCATACGTTGATTTCCTGATTGGCCAGTGTTTGCAGTGTGAGACCTTCAAGCCTGCTTCCTGTCCTGTTCTAGGTATAAGCATTCCCAATAATTAGCCTACACACACACACACACATTGGGTTTCCATGATTTATGAGGAATTTGCATAGACATAATGGTTTTTATATTGTACAAACTTTATATTCTATCCCCTAACCCTACCCCTAAAACTAACAGGACATTTTCAGCATTTTTAAATAATAAAAAAAATTAAAAACATTTTAGTATGATTTATAAGCCGTTTTCCTCGTGGGGACCGACAATTTGTCCCCACAGCCTCAAAAATTTTTTTTACTATCCTTATGGGGACATTTGGTCCCCACAAAGTGATAAATACACACACGACTACTATGACTGATTATTGTAAAAGTACCCATCGAAGAGCTTTTTAATATTACTTGTAAGAGGCATCTCCCAAAGTCAGTACCTTCAGATGTTTGAATCTTTAAAAACAAAACCATCAGACACTGTAATATTAACAACTATGTTGTAAATCTTCAGGTTATGACATGAGTCAGTGGAGAGATACGCTATTGAGGTTGGGGCAAACAAGAGCCTTTTTCTCAACTACGGCAGAACTCCCCTACAACAGTGAGTTACCAGGACTATAGTTTATTTTTGTGCATAAGAATTCTCAAAGGCAGTTTGTGCAATATTTCTGATTTCTCATTATTTTTTAAAAGAGACAAGCTACAGAGTGGAACTAGTAACCTGGAACCAGTTTCTTCGCTGGGGAGTGGTCATACTCCGCTTGCACAATGGAAAAAATTTATTAGAAACAAGGATTGATCAGTAAGTATAATGAGTTTATAAACCATATTTCTTTCAAATGTACATAAACAAAGTCCTCTTTCTGTCTGTATTTAGTAAGCTGTTGCGATTTGAGCAGTATACATCCACTCGACTACTTGCACAGTTTGATGAAGACCTAGATCCAATTCATAAAATCTATTTGCGGATTGTCACTGGGAACATTATCGGACCCTGTTACAAGATAAGGCTGCTTCGTATTCGGATATCACCACTGGAAAAGCTGAACAGGTAAATAACAACAATCCATTACTGTCCATCTTGTCTCCCTAAACATTGCAATTGAGACTTGTAAGAAACAAATGCTGCATGCTGAATTTCTCCATTTGCACAATGCTGACAGATATCTCATCGTATTCTCGGTTCATGTCCCCAACAGGTCACCAATGTGTCGATATGACATTATTCTAGAGGAGAATGCGGAGGTGTCCTTCAAACCTTTGCCCTGTAATTAATCTAATTTGTGAGAAATCACCTCAAAATGCCTCTCTCAACTCAGAGCCATTTTAAGTAGGATTAAAAAGTTCCAGGCCATAATTTCAAAGTTGGTCAGCACGTGATTGTCTGTGTTTAATAGGACAAACACACCTAGAAAGTTAAGAGGTATTGGTTCAAATGTTCTTTAAGTGAGGACAACAACATCTCACATGTGTGTGTTAAATATCTGAGACACTTTTAAAACACTTGATACATTTAGTGCCTTGTGTGTGTGCGATATTACTGCTGTGATTTTCCAGAGCAGTTGTATAGTTGTATTCGATCTGTTATTCCAGATGCTGCATTCAGGGAAGTTTTGCTCTGTCAGATTATATTTTCCTTACAAATGTTATTAAAACAACTTTGTATTTTTTTTTATATATTTTATCTGTTGAAATTGTTTTTTTTTTTTTTACTGTACAGTCAGTGTATGGTTTGTCATTACCGATATAAACCAAATATTCTACTGTATAGATGTTTAACATGTACAGCTTATGCATTATCTATTTTGCAAAATAAATGTAGACTTAAATGTACAGTAAAACTATCTGAAGCATACATTTTTAACATTTAGGCACAAATAGATTTCCTTTACAGAAGAAATTCTAATATCAGAGTTTACACAGAGAAATTCAGAGAATATGCATTTATTTTGTGTCATATGTAGGTACAACAAAAAGTCTGCATTTTAGTATAAAAGCAAAACTGACTGTGTTGCATACTGCTATGAAATGGAATACGTAAAGTACAGCAAGGGTACATCTCTACAAACAAATACAACATTTTTCCTAAATATCAGGTGAAAAGCCGGACAATATAAGTGAAAATATTTCAGCCAATTCTTCATGTTTCAGGTTGACTGCGGTGTAAAATTATTAAGGTTAGAGTAACTTTTTTTCGTCCGCTATTCTGTCTGGCGTGCAGTCGAGCAGTCATGTATATTTTTGACAGAGCCTGTTCGGATGCGTTCTGCATGTGCACTACAACTGCTTTGCGATACTATTTAGTACAGTTAACTCCACACAAATGCACAGATGCAGACACAGCACGTGGACTATGCCGATGATGTTAGATATTAGAATACATTGTATACTAAATTGACAAGTTCAAAATCAGGAGGGAGTCAAAAACAGATGAAAAACGTATCTGGAAAAATCCCTATTAGTGTCGTCTCAGTGAAGGTGCAAAAAAAGTAAATGTGTACAAATGGTACAGAAAACTAGTCAAGGTCTTTGTGGTTTTAACTAAACCACCAACAAAACAGAAACGGCAAAAGAACAATGTGCTTTAAGCGACCTCAGATTTGAAATGTCATTTTTTTCTTCACAAAGTGCCATCTGCAAAAGAAAATACATTTTTATTAGCAATATAAAGTGAAAAAAAAAAACATGCAGTGGAGAAAAGAATTCAAAATATATATTGTAAAACAAAACGTAACATTTACTGTTAAAAGGTTTGCAAAATCACTTCAAGTCACTCTTCAATAAATACATCATTAAAGGGGTCATGACATGAGAAACCAAATTTGCCTTGATCTTTTGGTATATAAGAGGTCTTTGTATCATTAAAACGTCCTGCAAGTTTAATATTTTAAGACGTCCTCCCCATTCTAAACGAATCATTTATTTAATCAAGCTCAAAATACAGCTCGTTCTGGATTCATGGTTAGAAGTGACGTGTCGGTTAGAAGTGACGTAACAGCGTTTGCATATGACCGCCTCCAGCACAAGATAACTACGCTTTAAGCGCAAGACAGCTACGCTCATTTCAGTATCGCCGTCGCCTCACAAGTGTTCAGTCGATGGACAGCGAGCTCTGACAGAGACTACTTGTGCACAGGAAAATTACGATGCCACACAGATGTGCTGTTCCTGGCTGTGGTCAAACAAAACCTCTGAATAAGCTGCCGAAAGATCCAGACGTCAGGGAAAAATGGATGCAGTTTATTTTTTGCGGACGTTCCAGTCACGGCAGTGTTAACTTAAGCGTTTGTTCTGTACATTTTAAGGATGACTGTTTTGAGAACAAATCTCAATATGATGCTTTCTTTGCCAGAAAACTGTTGCTCAAAGATAAGTCCGTGCCGACTATTCTGGGAACAACGACGACGCAAACTGTAAGTAATCTATTTTAAACTTTAAACTACTTTTTAAAGCGCAATTTCATTCATTATGAATAATCACAGTGTTTTTACTTAGTTTACTTGCATATTGTTCTGGCTGGGGCGTCAATAATTGATACATAGGCACTGACGTTAGCCAATCATAACAGTGGGCGTTAACACTGAAGTCTTAAATGGAAAACGCCCCCAAAACAGACTGTTTGAATCAGAGGATGAGAAACAGGGTGGGAAAAGGTCATAAATCACTAGATTTTAAAAGTTTTTCTTAAAAAAAAATATATTAATACTATAATTGCACCTAAGGGAACATAATAATACAATAAAAAAAACCATGTCATGACCCCTTTAAGTAATGACAAAAAAACACAAATATTCTCTACCACTGTTTCAAGTCCTCCTTCCCTGTGGTCTGCTGTTGCGATTGGAATTTCCCCTCGGATTGAAGTTCTGTCTGTTTGGTGCATCCATTCTTTGACGAGGACCATTCTGATGAACCAGAGTCATGAGATGAACATCCAACATTTCTTGAAATATTTGTATTCTACATGCACAAGAAACAGACACAACTCACCCATTGCCTTGGTCGTTCAGGTGCCTGTTCAGACCAGCCAAAGTTCCCTTCCAACTCCTCTGGATCCTCACTCATGTAGAGGGGCTCACTCTCGTGACTTAAGAAAATAATAATTCATATGACATATCATAATGTCATGCTTTTTTTGAGAGATGCGGATGACAAACAATTTTGCATTTGCTAAGACGGTACATTCTGAAAACTCTGAACAGATAATTTAATATCGCTGCATGAAAACACAATTAATCTGATGCTTGAAAATGTAATTTTGAAACAATATAAAAACACAAGCAAATCAAGATAACGAAAACACTTTTAAAATCCATACCTCTGAGGTGCCGTTTGAGTAAAGTTGCCCCCAGCAATGGTGATCTTCACATCTTCCAGTCGCTGCTGTCTTCTTCGCTCCAGGTCATACCGGAGGTCACCAGGGTCAGGGACAAGCTGTCGACTATGCAGCTGGCAGAAATATTCACATTTGCACCAACATTAATAAAAGTTCTCTGGTACTGCATTCTTTAAAAAATGATGCAGATCGAAAACGGAAAATAGAGTTTTTAACCAAAAAGGTAATAGTGTGGAGAAGGTTTGTTTGTAAAAACTCTCTCTTATTTCCCCATGCAGGAATGACAATATGGATCTGACAAAGATTAACTTACCCGTTCTGGCCCTATCTTGCAGAAGATCTGAGTTTCAGATGAAGGCATTCCAAGTGGCCTACAATAAGAAATGAAAAAATTTTAAACTTATATTCTTTTTTTTAACTTCTTCCAAACTTATATACACCTCTCCCCAAAATACAATGACTACTTTTACATGGACACCAGCAATCGGCTTTCTACGAGTGGCGTTAAAGAGCCATTCCATACGACTCCAGTGTTTCAATTAGTGATGTCAATTTTCAGAATCAATCGTTGTGGAAATTAACAATTAATCGACTCCAAAAAATATTTGCATGTAGCATTATTATTTAAATATAATTTACATTAATACACTAAAGGAATGCAAGTATTGGCATTTTCCTCCTAAAATATTCTTAGTTCAGTGAATTTTAATACATATAGGCTGTGTTTAGTACAAATTTTTTAATTGTTTAAAGACTGTTAATGAATTAGGGTACTGTTAAAAATAGCTTGTACACAAGATGTCACTTATGCATGTCGGAGTTCATTAAAACTTCATGTTGTGGAACATGGGATATTTTGGAAATTAAGTCAAATCATAACACGCTGCATAAATATGGTATTAACATACCATTTCTAAGGTGACGATAGTGAGATGTCAGCTGAATGTACTTTCGCGCTTTCCCAGTGATTGCTGACGTAATTGTAGGTTGGGATGAAACGAGGAGATCAACAGAGCTTGTTGTCATG